>NW_028270180.1:100945997-101107247 GCF_037043375.1 Chiloscyllium plagiosum
TTCAGTTCTGAAGAACAATCCCTGTATCTGAAAGGTTCCCTCCACACACATGCTGCCAGACCTGCTGAGTTTCCCCAGCAATTTCTATGCTGTCTCTCAGATCTGCAGCATCTGCTGCTCTTTGTTGGAAACAAAGCAAACGTTGAGCCACCGAAGGGGATATTGGGACAGGTGATAGTCTCCCTCATCCTTAGAGGCTGATGGGAAGGAGCATGGAATCATAGAATCCCTATAGTGTGGATACCGACCATTCTGCCCATCATGCAGCCCATCAAGACTCACCCCCGCTACGCTATTCCTGTAACCCCGCATTCCCCATGGCTAATCCACCTCACCTACACATCCCTGGATACTATGGGCAATTTAGCATGGCCAACCCACTCTAACCTGCACATCTTTGGACTGTTGGAGGAAACCGGAGCACCCGGAGGGAACCCACACAGACCCGGGGAGAATGTGCAAACCCCACACAGACATTCTTCAATCAGACAGGGATCTGGGGAATTGGAGAGGTTTAGAGAGGGAGTACAGATTAGACTGGTGTGTGAATGATGGGCCGAACAGCCTGATTTCAGTGCTGTAAAAACTCTACAGTAACATGACTCCTTACATGCAGCATTCATCACAGTTTGTATTGTGTTTTAATCCGTCCTGTTATTGACCTTATTCTGAATGAAATGGATGGAGAGGGGTTGTTTGTGCATTCAGTCAGATCTGTGTATTGGTGGGTCAGCAGCATTATACCCAATAACAACAGGGGGAGGGCGGATTGAATTCCTGCCCCTTACAGATCCCATTGCAACATGCCATTTCCTCATGGATTTCATTTGGTTTAAGATGTTTTATTGTTAATACCACCACAATATATCGATGCCCTTCTGTGCATGTTATGAATTTGGACAGAGCGATACCTCTTTTCTCTGTGAACAAACGGAATATCCTCTCACAGAAACAGGAACAGGGAGATGTAATTCCCTCTGAAATAAACACAGGCCATGCTGAGAAATCTGATCCGTTCAGGCAGCATCTACAGGGAGCAGGGAAAGGTTAACCCGTGTGTTATGATGGTGGGGGGGATTCAGCAGAGCGGAAGGAAGTTAGAAAAGTAATGATTTCTGAGCAATTGGAATGGGGGTAACGCTGAAGAAAGAATGAGATGGTTTGTAATAGGGTGGAGGCTGCAGAGATTTAATGATAAACGGTTTCATGGAAACAAATCTAAAGGAGTTGGTTCAGTAAACAGCTAAGAGCTCAGGAAATCTGAGCAGGAGGAGACTATACAGTTTAAAGTGTTCAGTCTGTTCTGGCAGTCAATCCAATCAGAGCTGGTTTCAGATTTCAAATCCGGTTTCCTATCCACTCCCCATATCCCGTGACTCCCTGAGACCCCGGCAATCTGTCTATTCTGAAATGTACTCAGTGAGGGAACATCCACAATCCTCAGGGAGAGAGAATATTAAAGATTCAGAGACCTTAGAGTGAAGCGCTGCCTGACCTGCTGAGCTTTTCCAGCAATTCCTGAGACTGTGTTATTGTGTTTCAGATTCCCAGACCCACAGGATTAATTTCTCAGCATCTCCACTCTTAAACCTCTTCACAATCTGAGATATTCCAATGAAATTGCCTTTTAATTTTCTGGAATATAGGCCCAATTTATTCAGATACTCAGCACTGGAGCAAACGGGTCCCAAATACTGAGCTTTATTTTGTGATTCATTAATGTGTTTGGGTCATTGCCGCTGGGTCACCACGGATTGCTCAGATATAATTGCTCTGGTGAAGGTGACGGTGAGTTATTGCCTTGAACTGTTGCCATTCATTTGCTGCCGATAAACCCACAATGATGTAAGGGAGGGAGTTCCAGGATTTCCAACCAATGGCACCTGTGGGACTGAAATGTTTTTCCAAGCCAGGGTGGGGAGTGGCTTGATGTGGAATTGCCAACTGGTGGTGTTCCCGTGTATCTGCTGTGTTCAGCATTCCACATGATAGTGCCGTGAGTCTGGAAGCTGGTATGGAAGGAATCTTGGGGAATTTCTACAGAGCATCTTGTCTCAGCTGAACTATTCCAGTCAGGCACATGAGCACTAATCCTGTAATCCAGTTGATCTTCATCACAAGGACTCCTTCAATCGGTCATCTCCTTCCTTTAGAGGGCATCTGTCAAGATCATCATGCACGTTTTTTCCTGAATAAATCCATGCTCACTGGCCTGTGGTTAATCAATTCATCTTCAAATGATGATTGATATGGTTCCCCCAGAGCGTTTAAACCTCCTATCCCCAGCTCTGACAAAGTAATAGCCGTTGGGACCCACCCTCCCTCCTAATGTGGCCATATTCGGGAAACCTCGGAGAGTCCAATCTCATTCATTCCATCTCGGAGTTTTTCTCTGTTGAAGAATACTTTCAAAGTGCAACAGTGTGGTGTCAGGGGTTCGAGCCCGGGTTAACTGCTGGGAAGGTGACATGTCCAATCCTTTCCCAGTAATTGGCAAGCTATTCCCGAGGCCGTGATCAGGACCAATTGGATTGGGACGGAAATACAAACAGAAACTGCTGGGAAAGATCAGCAGGTCTGACAGCATCAGCATCAGATCCCTTCAGTTCTGAAGGACAATCCCTGGACTCTAAAGGTTCACTTGGATTTCTCCCCACAAATGAGGCCCCTCCTACTAAATGTCACCAGTAATTTCTGTGTTATCTGTCAGCTGTCCACGATCGGTAGTTCCTTGTTTTAAATACAGTAGATGTATTTAAAACACGGAAGGGGATATTGGGTCAGGTGACGGTCTACCTCATTCATTGGGGCAGATGTCAAGGAGCAGTTTAAACCGGAGAGGGATCAGGGGGATTGGAGCCGTTTAGAGAGAGAGTACAGAAGTTAAGACAGCTCAGCTCAAAGCACCGCACTTAATGCTGCCCTGATTAAAATATTGAAGATGGCAGAAGGGCAGATGAGCTGAGGCAGGGTGGGAGCTGGGCGATATTGATGATGTGGAAGGACAGTGTGTGCATCTGATCACATTCTGTCAGTCTGACTAATAACAGTCATTCCTGGCACTGGATTCACTGAGGGGTGAGGGGTCAGTGAACAGAACGGACTGTCCCTGTTATTCTGTTCATGACTCTCCAGCTTCCGCTCTGTTTGTGATCTCTCAGTCTCCCGGGAAATGGGCTGTTTCCCAATTGTGCCGGATTCCTGGTGGTTGATCGGTGGTGGTTGATGTGAAATGTTCATATTGGAGCTCAGTTAATAGGATCTGTTTTGGGGATACTGCTAATTGTCACTTTTATAAATTACCCGGATGACAGTATAGAAGTTTGGGTTACTAAATTTGCCGATGACACTCAGGTCAGTGGAGTTGTGGACAGTGTCGTAGGATGTTACAGTTTACAGAGGGATTTACATAAGCTGCAGAGATGTGCGGATTGCTGGCCCATTGAGTATAATGCTGAAAAGTGTGAGCTGATTCATTTTCGACAATAGATTATAGACAATAGGTGCAGAAGTAGGCCATTGTGCCCTTCGAGCCTGCACCACCATTCAATATGATCATGGCTGATCATCCTTAATCAGTATCCTGTTCCAGCCTTATCTCCATAACCCTTGATTCCACTATCCTTGAGAGCTCTATCCAAGTGTTTCGTAAACAAATCCAGAGAGTGGGCCTCCACTGCCCTCTGGGTCAGAGCATTCCACACAGCCACCACTCTCTGGGTGAAAACGTTTCCCCTGATCTCTTTCCTAAATGGTCTACCCTGTATTTTTAAGCTGTGTCCTCTGTTTCAGCACTCACCCATCGGAGGAAACATGTTTCCTGCCTCCAGAGTGTCCAATCCTTTAATAATCTTCGATGTCTCAATCAGATCCCCTCTCAGTCTTCTAAACTCAAGGGTATACAAGCCCAGTCGCTCCAGTCTTTCAACATAAGATAGTCCTGCCATTCCAGGAATTGATCTCGTGAACTTAAGCTGCACTCCCTCAATATCCAGAATATGTTGTGGTTCTGTTCGCCGAGCTGGAAGTTTTTGTTGCAAACGTTTCGTCCCCTGGCTAGGCGACATCATCAGTGCTTGGGAGCCTCCTGCGAAGCGCTTCTTTGATGTTTCCTCCGGTGTTTATAGTGGTCTGTCCCTGCCGCTTCCGGTTGTCTGTTTCAGCTGTCCGCTGTAGTGGTTGGTATATTGGATCCAGGTCGATGTGTTTGTTGATGGAGTTTGTGGATGAATGCCATGCCTCTAGGAATTCCCTGGCTGTTCTCTGTCTGGCTTGCCCTATGATAGTAGTGTTGTCCCAGTCGAATTCATGTTGCTTGTTGTCTGCCCCAGTGAACACAGATCTGAAGTACCAATTCAAATCTTCTGCCATTTCTTTGTTCCCTGTAATGTATTCCCCTGTTTCTGTATTCAAGGGCCCAATTTTAGTCTTAACCATTTTTTTGCCTTGCACATACCTAAAAAAGCTTTTACTATCCTCCTTTATATTTTTGGCCAGTTTATCTTCGTACCTCATTTTTTCTCTGCATATTTCCTTCTTAGTAATCGTCTGTTGTTCTTCAAAAGCTTCCCAGTCCTCCGTTTTCTCACTTATCTTTGCTATGTTATACTTTTTCTCTTTTCTCTTTTCTTAACTTCCCTCGTTAGCCACGGCCACCCATGCCTCCTCTGAGGATCTTTCTTCCTTTTTGGAATGAACTGATCCTGCATCTTCTGCATTATACACCGAAATATCTGCCATTGTTCCTCCACTGTCATCCCTGCTGAGGTATTGCACCATTGAACTTTGGTCAGCTCCTCCCTCATAGCTCCATAGTTCCTTCATTCAAGTGAAATGTTGTCACTTCCGATTGTACCCTCTCCCTCTAAAATTGCAGATTGAAGCTTATTGTATTATGGTCACTACCTTCCAATGGCTCCTTCGCTTCTAGGTCCCTGATCAATTCTGGTTCGTTGCACAATACCAGATCCAGAATTGCCTTCTCCCTGGTCAGCTCCAGCACCAGTTGTTCTAAGAATCCATCTCGGAGGCACTCCATAAACTCCCTTTCTTGGGGTCCAGTACCATCCTGATTCTCCCAGTCTACCTGCATGTTGAAATCCCCCATAACAACTGCAGTAATATCTTTGTGACAGGCCAATTTCAGCTCCTTATTCAACTTACACCCTACATCCATACTTCTGTTTTGGGACCTATAGATAACTACCATTAGGGTCTTTCTACCCTTAGAATTTCTCAGCTCCATCCATACTGACTCTACATCCACTGATTCTAGGTCCCCCTGCGCAAGGGACTGAATATCCTCCCTTACCAACGAGGCTACCCCACTCCCTCTGCCCGTCAGTCTGTCCTTCCGATAGCACGTGTAGCCTTGAATATTCATTTCCCATGCCCTGTCCACTTGATGCCACGTCTCAGTTATCCCCACAATATCGTATCTGCCAATTTCCAAATGAGCCTCAAGCTCATCCATCTTATTTCTAATGCTTTGTGCATTCATGTATAGTATTTTTAATTTATTACTGCCCTCACCCTTCCCATCAACTCCTATTTCACTCAACCTTACAGCATGATCCATTTCTGAGTTTTCTGCCTCATTGATACCGTTATCCTTCTTGACTTCTCTTGTTCTAACTTTCCGTCCAATTTCCTTCTTAAAACATCCAGTTTGTCCCCTCCCACCCCACCCCCACCCCCCGCTACTTAGTTTAAATGTAGCTGTGTTGCAGTAGCCTGCCAGAATGCTGGTCCCTAACCTATTAAGGTGCAAACCGTCTCTCTTGTATAATTTATGCTTACCACAAAACATACCCTAGTGATCCAAGAATTTAAATCCTTGCTTCCTGCACCAGTTCCCCAACCACACATTCAAGTCCATTATCTCCCTGTTTCTGGCCACACCAGCCCGAGGAACTGGAAGCAAACCGGAGATAACCCCCTTTTGACGTCCTGCTGTTCAGACTTCTTCCTAGTTCTCCGAAGTCCCGCTGTAGTATGTTCCTCCTCTTCTTCCTGACATCATTTGTGCCGGCATGTACCACCACCTCTGGCTCTTCACCTTCGCCTTTGAGGATTTCCTGCACTCTGTGATGTCTTTAACCCTGGCACCAGGAAGGCAACACACCATCCTTAAGTCTCGCCTGCTGCCACAAAAACCCCAGTCAGTTCCTCTCACTATGGAGTCCCCTATTATCACGGCTCTGTGCAATGCCCGACTCTTCTGCTCTGTCTCCACACCAACTTTTAATTGACAGACCTGGCTGCCTCGCGGACTGGCAGAGTCATCTGTCTCTATTGTTTCGAAAAGATTCAACTTGTTCCTGAACGGTACTTCCCCCGGGGTCTTTTGCACCTGTCTCCTCTCTGCCTTCCTCATCGTCTGCTCTCTTCTGGTACGATTGGTGTAATAACCTCGCTGAAGGTCTTGTCCAGAAAGATCTTGTTCTCTCGGATGAGCCTACGGTCCTCGAGTTCTTTCATCAGTGCTGCAATATGCTCTGTCAGTAGCTGAACGTGCACACACTTTCCATACTTATACGAGCCAGACACACCAGAGTCGTTGACCTCCCACATCAAGCACGTCGCACACTGAACCAGCTTGGCAGTCATGTCTTCACCCTCTTTAACTGTGGCATAATCCCTTCACTCAACCTCCTTGTCAAAGACACCTGAGCTAAAGCCTCACTCTTCAATCGACAGGAACTTCCTTGGCCCGTCTTTTTGGGGAAAGTCTGTGGACTTTTAATTTAGGTTAGAGGGAGAGGGAGGGAGGGAGGGAGGCCCTACTTTGTAGGACCTAGGGATTAGAACACGCCCACTCAAATATCAATCACTTGTTATTCCTGCTTTAGAAGCAGGAATGAAATCTGGAAGAGATAATATTTGTTTATAAACTGCTGGATTGTACAGAGACAAGCTGGAGTGCAATCTGGAATAGTTAATATTTGTTTAAAATCTGCAGAATGTTACGGAGACAAGCAGGAATGAAATCTGGAAGAGGTTCACGTTGTTTATAATCTGCCAGATGTTGCAGCGACAAGCCGGGGTGACATATGGATGACATAATGGTTGTTTCTGATCTGCAGGATGGCACAGAGACAAGCAGGAATGAAATCTGGAAGATGTAATAGTTGTTTTTAATCTGAACGATGTTGCAGAGTCAAACAGGAATGAAATAAGGAAGAGGTAATAGTTGTTTGTGGTCTGCAGAATTTTACAGGGACAAGCAGGAATGGAATCTGAATGATGTAATAGCTGTTTATAATTAGCCGGAAGTTACAGAAACAATCCGGACTGAAATCAGTTCGAGGTAATTGTTCTTTATGATCAGCATGATGTTACAGAAACAAGCAGGAGTGAAATCTGGACGAGGTAATAGTTGTTTATTGTCTGCAGGATTTACAGAGACTTTCAGGAGTTAAATCTGGAAGAGGTAGCAATTTTCTATTGGCTGCAGGATTTTACAGAGACAATGAGGAGTGTAATCTGGAAGAGTTAATAGCTGTTTATGGACTGCAAGATGACATAGGGTCAAACAGGAGTGAAATATCGCAGAGGTAATAGTTGTTTATAATCTGGAGGATGTTACAGAGAAAAGCTGGAGTGAAATTTGGAAGAGATAATAGCTGTTTATGGTGTGCAGGATTTTAAAGAGACAATCAGGAGTGAAATCTGGAAGTGATAATAGTTGTGTATGGTCTGCAGGACGATACAGAGAAAAGCAGGAGTGAAATCTGGAAGACGTGATATTTGTTTATAATCTGCAGTAAGTTACAGAAACAATCCGGTAGGAAATCTGTTAGAGGTAATTGTTGTTTCTGATCAGCATGATGTTACAGCAATAAGCAGGAGTGAATTATGGGAGAAGTAATAGTTGTTTATGATCTGCAGGAATTTACAGAAACAAGCTGGAATGAAATCTGGACACGGTAATGGTTGTTTATGGTCTGCAGGAAGTTACAGGGACATGCAGAAGTGAAATCTGAAGAGCTCATAGTTGTTTATGGTCTGCAGGATGTTACAAAGACAAGCAGGGTGAAATCTGGAAGAGGTAATAGGTGTTTATAATTTGCAGGAAATTGCAGAGACAAGCAGGAGTGAAATCTAGAAGCGATAATAATTTTTTCTGGTCTGCAGAATGTTACAGAGACAAGCAGGAGTGAAATCTGGAAGAGGTAATAGTTGTTTATGGTTTGCAAGGAGGTACAGGGACAAGCAGGAATGAAATCTGAAGAGCTCATAGTTGTTCATGGTCTGCAGGATGTTACAGCGACAAAAGCAGGACTGAAATCAGGAAGAGGTAATACTTGTTTATGTCCTGCAGAATGTTACTGAGACATGCAGGAATGAAATCTGGAAGAGGTAATATTTGTTTATAATCTGTAGGATGTTATAGAGACAAGCAGGAGTGAAATCTGGAAGAGGTTCAAGTTGTTTATAATCTGCTAGATGTTGCAGCGACAAAGTGGGGTGACATATGGATGATCTAATGGTTGTTTATGATCTGCAGGATGGCACAGAGACAAGCAGGAATGAAATCTGGAAGATGTAATAGTTGTTTATAATCTGAATAATGTGACAGAGTCAAACAGGAGTGAAATAAGGAAGAGGTAATAGTTGGTTGTGGTCTGCAGACTTTTACAGGGACAAGCAGGAATGGAATCTAGACGAGGTATTAGCTATTTATAATCTTTCGGACGTTACAGAAACAATCCGGAGTGAAATCTGTTTGAGGTAATTGTTGTTTATGATCAGCGTGATGTTACAGAAACAAGCAGGAGTGAAATCTAGAAGGGGTAATAGCTGTTTATGGTTTGCAGGATGATACAGGATCAAACAGGAGTGAAATATCGCAGAGGTAATAGTTGTTTATAATCTGGAGGATGTTACAGAGAAAAGCAGGAGTGAAATCTGGAAGAGGTAATAGTTGTTTATGGTCTGCAAGACGATACAGAGAAAAGCAGGAGTGAAATATGGAAGAAGTAATATTTGTTTATAATCTGCATTAAGTTACAGAAACAATCTGGAAGGAAATCTGTTTGAGGTAATTGTTGATTCTGATCAGCATAATGTTACAGAAACAAGCAGGAGTGAAATCTGGAAGAGGTAATAGTTGTTTATTGTCTGTAGGATGTTACGGAGACAAACAGAAGTGAAATCTGGAACAGATTGTAGTTGTTTGTGGTCTTTAGCATGTTACAGAGACAAACTGGAATGAAATCTGGAAGAGACCAAACTTGTTTATAGTCTGCCGAATGTTATAGACACAAGCAGGAGTGAAATCTGGAAGAGGTGATAATTGTTTACTGTCAGCAGGATGTTACATGGTCAAGCCAGAATGAAATCTGGAAGATGTAATAGTTGTTTATGATCTGCAGGATGTTACAGAGACAAGAGAGAGTGAAATCTGGAAAATGTAATAGTTGTTTACTGTCTGCAGAATGTTACAGAGAGAAGGAGGAATTAAATCTGGAAGAGGTAATTGTTGTATATAGTCTGCAGGATGTTGCAGGGTCAAGCAGGAATGAAATCTGGAAGAGCTAATATTTGTTTATAAACTGCAGAATGTTACAGAGTGAAGCAGGAATGAAATCTGGAAGAGGTTCACCTTGTTTACAATCTGCCAGATATTTCAGCGACAAGAGGAAGAGGTAACAGTTGTTTATGATCTGCAGGATGGCACAGAGACAAGCAGGAGTGAAATCTAGAGGAGGTCATAAATGTGTATGTTCTGCAGTATTTCACAGAGACAAGCAGGAATGAAATATGGTCGAGGTAATAGTTGTTTAAGGTCTGCAGGATGTTGCAGAATTAAGCAGGAGTGAAATCTGGAAGAGGTTCAAGTTGTTTATAATCTGCCAGATGTTACAGCGACAAGCAGGGGTGACGTGTGGATGATGTAATGGTTGTTTATGATCTGCAGGATGGCACAGAGACAAGCAGGAATGAAATCTGGAAGATGTAATAGTTGTTTAAAATCTAAACGATGTTGCAGAGTCAAACAGGAGTGAAATCTGGAAGGTGTAGTAGTTGTTTGTGGTCTGTAGAATGTTACAGAGACAACAGGAATGAAATCTGGTAAATGTAATAGTAGTTTATAATCTGCCAGATGTTATGCTAACAAGCAGGAGTGAAATTTGAAAGAGGTAATATTTGTTTATGACCTGCAGGATGTTACAGATACAAAAAGGAATGAAATCTGGAAGAGGTAATAATTATTTATGGTCTTCAGGGTGTTACAGAGACAAGCCAGAGTGAAATCTAGAGGAGGTCATAGATGTGTATGGTCTGCAGTATTTTAAAGAGAAAAGCAGGAGTGAAATCTGAAAGAGATAATAGTTGTTTATAACCTGCAGGATGTTGCAGAGGTAAGCAGGAATGAAATCTGGTAGAGGTAATAGTTGTTTGTGGTCTGTTGGGTGTAGTAGACACAAGCAGGATTGAAATCTGGAAGAGGTAATAATTGTTTATGGTCTGCCGAATGTTACAGAGACAAGCAGGAATGCAATTTAGAGGAGGTCAAAGATGTGTATGGTCTGCAAGATGTTACAGGGCCAAGCCAGAATGAAATCTGGAAGAGGTAATAGGTGTGAATCATCTGCAGGATGTTACAGGGTCAAGCAGCAATGAAATATGGAGTAGGTAATAATTGTTTGTGGTCTGCAGGATGTTAGAGAACACAAGCAGGAGTGAAATCTTGAAGACGTAATCATTGTTTGTGGTCTGCAGAATGCTACAGAGACAAGCAGGAGTGACATCTGGAAGACGTAATAGATGTTTATGATCTACAGATAGTTACAGAGACGAGCAGGAATGAAAAATGGAAGAGGTAATACTTATTAATGGTCTGGAGAATTTTACAGAGACAAACAGGAATGAAATCTGGAAGAGGCAATAGTTGTTCATAATCTACAGGATATTACAGGGACAAGCAGGAGTGAAATCTGGAATAGGTAATAGTTGTTTATAATCTGCAGAATGTTACAGAGACAAGCAGGAATGAAATCTAGAGGAGGTTAAGGATGTGTAAGGTCTGCAGTATTTTACAGAGACAAGCAGGAATGAAATCTGGAAGAGGTAATGATTGTTTATGGACTGCAGAATGTTATAGACATGAATGAAATCTTGAGGAGGTCATTGATGTGTGTGGTTAGCAGAATGTTACACAAATAGAAGTGAAATCTGGAAGAGGTAATATTTGTTTATAAACTGCCGCATGTTACAGAGACAAGCAGGAGTGAAATCTGGTAGAGGTAATAGATGTTTATTGTCTGCAGGATGTTGCAAATTCAAGCAGGGGTGAAAAATTGAAGTGGTAATACTTTTTTATGGTATGGAGAATGTTACAGAGACAAGCAGGAGTGAAATCTGGAAGAGGTAATAGTTGTTTATAATCTGCAGGAATTTACAGAAACAAGCAGGAATGAAATCTGGACATGGTAATGGTTGTTTATGGTCTGCAGAAAGTTACAGGGACATGCAGGAGTGAAATCTGAAGAGTTCATAGTTGTTTATGGTCTGCAGGATGTTACAAAGACGAGCAGGGTGAAATCTGGAAGAGGTAATAGGTGTTTATAATCTGCCGGATGGTACAGAGACAAATATGTTTGCGGTGATTGCCGGATGTTAAACAGACAAGCAGGAGTGAAATCTTGAAGAGGTAATACTTGTTTATAATCTGCCGGATGGTACAGAGACAAGCAGGAGAGAAATCTGGAAGAGGTAAGAGTTGTTTATGGTCTGCAGTATTTTGCAGAGACAAGCAGGAGTGAAATATGGAGGAAGCTATAGATGTGTATGGTCTGTAGGATGTTACGCAGACAAGCAGGAGTGAAATCTGGAAGAGGTTCCATTTGTTTATAGTCTGCAGAACGTTATAGACACAAGCAGGAGTGAAATACCGAAGAGGTAATAGTTGTTTGTGGTCTGCAGGATGTTACAGAGACAAGCAGGAGTGAGATCTGGAAGAGGTAATAGTTGTTTATGGTCTGCAGGAAGATACAGGGTCAAACAGGAATGAAATATCGCAGAGGTAATAGTTGTTTATAATCTGGGGTATGTTATAGAGAATGTCTGCTGGATTTACAGAGACATTCAGGAGCGAAATCTGGAAGAGGTAATAGTTGCTTATGGTCGGCAGGATGTAAAAAGAGACAATCAGGAATGGAATCTGGAAGAGGTAATAATCGTTAATGGCCTGGAGAATGTTACAGTGAAAAGCAGGAGTGAAATCTGGAAGAGGTAATCGTTGTTTATGGTCTGCAGGATGTTACAGAGACAATCAGGATTGAAATCTGGGTGACGATATAGTTCGTTAGGGTTTCAAAGATTTTACACAGACAATCAGGAGTGAAATCTGGAAAAGGTAATAGTTGTTTATGGTCTGCAGGATGTTACAGGGTCAGATTGGAGTGAAATATGGAATAGGTAATAGGTGTTTATAATCTGTAGGATGTTACATAGAAAAGCGGGAGTGAAATCTGGTTGAGTTAATAGTTGTTTATAACCTGCAGGAAATTACAGAAACAATCCAGAATGAAGTCTGTTAGAGGGAATTTTTGATTATGATCAGCATGGTGTTACAGAAACAAGCAGAAATGAAATCTGTTAGAGATAATAGTTGTTCATGGTCTGTAGGACATTACAGGGTCAAGCAGGAATGAAATCTGGAAGAGGCAATAGCTGTTTGTGTCTGCAGGATGTTACAAAGACAAGCAGGAGTGAAACCTGGAAGAAGTAATCGTTTTTTATAACCTGCAGGATGTTACAGAGCCAAACAGGAGTGTATTATGGAAGAGGTATTAGTTGTTTCTAGTCTGAAGACTTTTACAGGGACAAGCTGCAATGAAATCTTGATGAGGTAATAGTTGTTTATAATCTGCAGGAAGTGATATAGACAAGCCAGAATGACATCTGGAAGAGGTAATAGCTGTTTATTATCTACAGGGTGTTACAGAGTCAAGGAGGAGTGAATCCTAGAAGAGGTAATAGTTGTTCATAAACTGCCAGATGGTACAGAGGTAAGCAGAAGTGAAATTTGGAAGAGGAAATAGCTGTTTATAAACTGCCAGATGTACAGAGTTAAGTAGGAGTAAAATCTGGAAGTTGTATTAGTGGTTTATGATCTCCTGCATGGTACAGAGGTAAGCAGGAACGAAGTCTGGAAGACGTAAAAGTTGTTTATTGTTTGCAGTATTTTACAGAGACAAGCCGGCATGAAATCTGGAAGAGGTAATCGTTGTTTCTGGTCTGCAGGATGTTGCAGGGTCAAACAGGAGTGAAATATGGAATAGGTAATAAGTGTTTATAATCTGGAAGATGTTACATAGAAAAGTGGGAGTGAAATCTGGAAGAAGTATTAGTTGCTTATGGTCTGCAGGATGTTGCAGGGTCAGACAGGAGTGAAATCTGGAAGAGGTAATTGTTTTTAGAGTCTGCAGGATGATACAGTGACAAGTAGGAGTGACATCTGGAAGAGCTGATAGTTGTTTATAATCTGCAGCCATTTACAGAAACAAGCTGGAATGAAATCTGCAAGTGGTAATAGTTGTTTATGATCAGCATAATGTTCCAGGGACATGCAGGAATGAAATTGAAAAGAGAATAATAGTTGTTTGTAATCTGCATGATGTTACAGAGACAAACAGAAATAAAATGTAATAATTGTTAATGGTCTGCAGGATTTTACAGACAATCAAGAGTGAAATCTGGAAGAGGTAATATTGGTACAGGGACAAGCAGGAATGAAGTCTGGAAGAGGTAATAGTTCTTTATAATCTACAGGGTGTTACAGAGTCAGGGCTGGAGGAGTTGAGCTATAGGGAGAGGCTGAACAGGCTGAGGGGTGATATTATAGAGGTTTACAAAAATATGGGGGGTATGGATCGGGTAAATAGACAAAGTCTTTTCCCTGGGGTCATGGAGTCCAGAACTAGAGGGCATAGGTTTAGGGTGAGAGGGGAAAGATATAAAAGAGACCTAAGGGGCAACTTTTTCACGCAGAGGGTGGTACATGTATGGAATGAGCTGCCAGAGGAAATGGTGGAGGCTGGTACAATTGCAACATTTAAGAGGCATTTGGGTGGGTATATGAATAGGAAGAGTTTGGAGGGATATGGGCCGGGTGCTGGCAGGTGGGGCTAGATTTGATTGGGATATCTGGTCGGCATGGATGGGTTGGACTGAAGGGTCTGTTTCCATGCTGAACGTCTCTATGACTCTATGACTCTTTGAGGTAATACTTGTTTATGGTCTGCAGGATGTTACAGAGACAATCAGGAGTGAAATCTGAAAGAGGTAATAGCAGTCTGACTCACTTGTGGGAAGAAGGCATAGTGTTTCGAGTCCCGTGATAGAATTCTGTAATTTATTGATTGATCCTCAGGCTTCAGTATTGGTCACCTGATTTCCTGGTATGTCTCACTGATCTAGAATTGTTTGGACGATATTAAACTGCAGGCATTAAAACATTAATCACTGCTTTTGGGAGAGTTATCTGTATACTGCGGGGAAATGTTCATCATCTGGTCAGTTGGCCAAAAAACCTGTGAAATGAAATTCCATCTGGAGATTGGTGAGATTCAGGAAGAGGTCACTTATTTCGGATCTGTCATCCTTTCTGCAGACAGGTCAACATGAAACTACAGAGAGATCTGAACTGTCCCCTCAAGCAACATATTGTCCTGTTCCATGAACACTGAAAGTATATGTAATTTTGAGTAAATCGGTTACAATCCTTGTCCAGAATTCCATGTGAGACTATCCATTATTTTGGATTCACCTTTGCCAAACCTGTGTTTTATGGAGTGTTACTAAATTGGAAAAGTTGCTGGTCAGTAGTTAAATAATCTGTCAGCCAGTTAGGTTTTCCAACAGAGTTACGTTATTCCAATACTTCTTTCTTTTTTTTTGTATTTTATCGATAGTGTGGAGTACAGTGTGTTTTGCTTCAAGCCTGGCAGTTTGAACAATTGAATTCCAATGCCTTACACTTACCTTGAGAACTTTTTTTTTAAAGGCCTGGGCCATTTTCTTCATATATTTTCGGGCGGTTTGGTTTGTTTCATAAAATTCTCAATGTCTGTCCATAAATGTGCCCACAAGCCTGAACAATGACATGTACAGAACAGAGGAGGAGACACAGACACATTAATCATTATTACCTCAGACAGGAATTATTTAGGAATGATATTCCTTCGACCGGACACTATTGGAGAATGCACATTTCCCATGAGACTAACAGACGTCACTAACAGAGTGGGAGCTGGAGAGTCAGGAACGGAATAACAGGAACAGTCCGCTCTGTTCACTGACCCTTCACCCCTCAGTGAATCCAATACCAGGAATGACTGCTATTAGTCAGACTGACAGAATGTGATCAGATGCACACACTGTCCTTCCACATCATCAATATCGCCCAGCTCCCACCCTGTCTCAGCTCATCTGCCCTTCTGCCATCTTCAATTAGTGATGATGTCGGTGTTGTTAAGTGTATTTGACAATAGCGAGCACACAGCTGGCAGGGGGATGGGGTATAGTGGGCAGCATGGCTGCCTTCCAAGCAGTTGGTATGGGTTCGGATCTCAGCCATCGCACGGTGGCACCTTTGAAGCGATGTTCAATGGAAAACCCTGAGATGAAGTCAATGAGATCCAGAAGTTTTCCAAACGATTGTGGATGGGATACCAGCTGCTGTTACACTTCCAGAGCTGGCAAAACTCTAAGAGATTCTCTAAATGGTTATTTCAACAGGGAGTGATTAATGGTGAAAGGTAAGGACGGACTTGTAATGCCTGACAAAGGAACCAATTGTCAATGAGGAAATAGGATTCGTGCCACAATCTGTCCAACACTGACATTTGCATTCTCCTTTTTTAGCATGGTCTGGTTAACTCAGGGAAATAAAATGGGGAATTACCGGGAATTAGAGCGAATTCAATGAAAGGTAGGTGGTGAAATTAGCCAGGTTCTCATTGCAGTCAGCCCTCACAAATACAATGTGTGTATTATTTTGTTCAGTACCGTAACAGTTGTAGCATTCTGGCCAGACTGACAACAATGTTAGCTACCAATTACACAGAAGTAGGGTTCTATTGAGCAGATTTTGGCACAAAGTCAGAGTGAGGTAATGTTGTTCCCAGTGTCTCGCTGATGTGAAAAGATCGAATAGCACATTGTGCTGCACTGTGTGTGGCAGTTTGAGAGGAACCATTCCAGCAGAATGACACATACCCTGTTGACAGTGTCTCGATCTTGAAAGACCACAATTATGTGTGAACCCGAGCCAGTGCAAAGCCTGACCCTTACATTCCAATTGATCTGCCAGTCTGAAACAAGTTAATTTCTATCACCGTTATACAGGGCACCAAGTGCGTCTCCATAATGTTCCATTCCCAATGTGGTTCAATGCTATCCGCTTCTCCCTGGGCCGAGGCAGATTATCTTTGGTTTCTCGGCTTCTGGGTTGGGACATGGAGGTTCCATCTGTGGTCCCCATATGACCAGACCTGCCAAACATTTCTGAGCCAATACTGATGTCAGCAACTGCGTATGAATTGGGGCCCTGAAGTACTTGGGGATATGCTGCACTTATTGTGTTGCATATAGACCTTAGCACTGAACTTCCCAAGGGGTGTGTGAACGCTGCACATCTTTAAAAGAATTGTCCCAGGAATGTGGATATCAGCTATGTTGATAGCTTGGAGAAGCTGGGCATTTCTGTTTCGTTTGGAAGTGATTTTATTTAATAGGTGTCCTCAAAATTGTGGGTCATCGGGCCCAATAAAATGGAGTTAAGCTAACCCCCTCCCAGAGAGGAGGAAGGAAAACGGACACTCAGGTTATTGTCAAAAGTCCAAATGGCAGTATGAAGTGATTCCAAAACAAAAACATAGAATACTTTGTGAGGTGCTAAAACGATCCGTCTGAGCCTGGTTTGGAACTAGATTATACCAGAACGGTATTGAGTCAGCAACTGGGAAAAGCAAATCCATGCCACTGCAGGAGGGTGACAATGAGGGGACCTGAATTTCTCCAACTCAGAGAGATGGGACGGACATGGTACAATGACAGGTCATCTACATTCCTACAAGTAATCTAGGATGATGTGAATTATCTGAGACATGGGTAATGACAGCCCATGGTAGAGCTACAGTAGAGGACTCGCTAATGTCAGAGATTCATACAATAAATGGTCATGACTGACATCACGGAGACAATGTGAGGAACATTTCCTCAACGCCAAGCTGCTGGACAAAAATCCAACACAAATTAGAATGCAAATTTAGACGTTAGTGGTGCATTAAGGAAGAGGAAAAAAGGGTTGATGCAGCAAACAAAATCACTTCCATCCACTAGAAATCAATGGAATCTCTTTATGTGAAGGCAGCATTATTACAACAGCAGGCTGCCTCTCTGTTCATAAAGTGGCGAGAATTACGAGTTTTTCTTATTAACACAATTTCCAATTATGATTCTTCCCTCGATGAGGTCATCCCTTCCCTGTCACAATCTAATTTCAGTGATAAACATCTTCTACCAACTGGAAATGATAAAATTGTCATCATCAGAGCTGCGACACCAATCTCCCAGTGGAGATCACACAGAATATAATGGAAACACGCAGCGAAAGTAACACATCAGGGTTTAATACTTGCATTTTTATGTGCAAGAATAAAGGATTGCCACTCTAAATTGAAAATGCATCGGTCAATTCAATTAGCCAAGAAAGTTTTCTATATGATTCTTGCCATCATTGGTGTTCCTGGTAAGTGTTTATAATTATTTACAATTTGTACATGACATCTCTCCTGGTTTTCCTTGTTAATTAAGAGATTTGCATTCTGATGTAATATTCAATGTTATACCCACTACCTAGTTGAAATATCAGACAGTTAAATTAGATATTAAAAATTCTGTTGTTTCATTGCTTGATCACCCTTAGTGAAATGTAATGAACTCCTGAATCGCATCTTAGACTGGAGGCTACCTTCAGGGAAGGAGTTATTGGAAAAGTCAGCAAGTATAGAACTGCAATGGATCTTGGTCAGTCAGTGCAGTGGATCTCATAAACCCAGTGTCCTCACATTCCTGCGTGTATCTGTGTTATTGCAGTTGTGTTGATAGCAGCGCATTTCCTACTTCCTACTTTAGGGAGCACAACAGTAAAAGGGTTTTGAGCTGGTTAATCTCCTTTACACCGTGTGGGTTTCAGATTCTGTTAGCTCTGACTGTTGAATGTTCAGAATCCGCTGTCGGCTTGGGTAACTGTTGAGAAGCACGGATTGACCTTTCCAATTATGGGAGTGATGAAGATTTGAGGAATGATTTTCTCCTCATAGAATCATGCAACACAGAAACGTCAACTTCTCAATACCAGATATCGCAAATTAACCTCGTCGCATTTGCCAGCACTAGGCCCATATTCTTCTAAATCTTTCCAGTTCCTATACCCATGCCTTTTAAATGTTTTAATTTTATCCACCATCACCACTTCCTCTCGCAGCTCGTTCCATCCATGTCTCGGTTCAAAGCTGTAACCTGCAGTGGGGTCTGCTGTTTGTGGATGGAGGGTGTCCCTCTGAGGACAGACAAGTGCAACTGTCAAGTGTACATTCTTGGATTACAAAATATAGGATCGAAATAGAATTAAAAATAAATACCATTTCCCTCGAACTTGTTAAACATTGGAATTTTCATGACATTCTTCATTCCGCTTCCCGTGTCCCACCTGCAAGTAGTTTTTTTTAAATGAGCTACACACTGAGGATGACTTTCCATTCTGACCATGGCTATCCGCTCGACTGTAAAATATACAACAAACCTGAGAATTCCTTAAACCCACAGTGGACACGAGCCATTCTCGTGGATAATATTTATTAGATTCCAGTTCTCCGCCATTCTGATTGGTATAGCTCTCCCACCCCATAATCCGTCTCTTACCCTGGGTATTCCTTCTTCACCTCTGATTTTGGAACAATTGGCACCTGTTGTTATCGCTTATCCTTCTGTTGCTGTCTGCTGGATAAACTGGAGGGTTTTTATATTAGATTACATTACATTACAGCGTGGAAACAGGCCCTTCGGGCCAACAAGTCCACACCGACCCGCCACCCACCCATGCCCCTACCTTTACCCCTTACCTAACACTACGGGCAATTTAGATTAGATTAGATTACTTTTTTTTTAGATTACTTACAGTGTGGAAACAGGCCCTTCGGCCCAACAAGTCCACACCGACGCACAACCCACCCATACCCCTACATTTACCCCTTAAACCTAACTCTACGGGCAATTTAGCATGGCCAATTCACCTGACCCGCACATCTTTGGACTGTGGGAGGAAACCGGAGCACCCGGAGGAAACCCACGCAGACACGGGGAGAATGTGCAAACTCCACACAGTCAGTCGCCTGAGTCGGGAATTGAACCCGGGTCTACAGGCGCTGTGAGGCAGCAGTGCTAACCACTGGGCCACCGTGCCGCCCACTAATTCGCCTGACCTGCACATCTTTGGACTGTGGGAGGAAACCGGTGCACCCGGAGAACGTGCAAACTCCACACAGTCAGTCGCCTGAGGCGGGAATTGAACCCGGGTCTCTGGCGCTGTGAGGCAGCGGTGCTAACCAATGTGCCACCGTGCCGCCCACGAATCTCTCTTTCCTACAACACATTCATAGCTTCACCTGGCTAATCCCAGACTGTTCCTTTACATTCCCCCACTTTGACAGTGATCCTGGATTTATTTTTCGGTCGTGAAGCTGGCTGTCCTCTCAGTGAGGAAGCATTTTGCAGGCGGTAATCACAACTCAAGATTAATATGGAAAAAGACAAGAACGAGGGGGAAATCAAAGTTCTAAACTGTGGGAATAAGATTGGGTGTGATTAGACCGAGAGCAGAAACTTTTAAGTGAATCCATGTCAGGACAGTGGGATGTATTGAAGATGGAAACAGAGAAAATACAGAGCCACATGTTCAATGAAAGATAAAAGGTGGTACTCAGAAATGCTGTTAACTCTGTATATCAGAGGATTTCCAGGATAGGTTCACTGGTAATGTAAAAATTGTTGGAAAATGGAATTCAATCCATGAATGTGAGCTGATGCACTTGGCGGGACACAAAACCCAAAGGTACATTATGAATATAGAAACCTGGGAAATATTGATTCAGGGGGTTCTTGGTGCACATGAAGATCTTAAAGTAATAGGACAGGTCGGTGAAATGGTTGAGAAGATATTGGGATTTTTTGGCCTTTAAGTGCAAGACATAGAGTTTAGGAGCAGGGACAATATGTTGGCACTGTATAAAATACTGGCGAGACGACAGCTAGAATGTTGGAGTACTTTGATTGTCTGAAAGAAGGTGGAGACTTTCCAGGAAGACTCCAAGGTAGTAAAGTTTTGGGTATGAAGGGAGATTGGATGGACTTGGATTGTTTTCCTTGGAGGAGGGGAGATTGATGGGGGCATTATTTAAAAGTATATTGTTATAAGGGGCATAGACAGCACAGAAGGAAATATGTTTACCCCTTTGTGGTCTGGTTTGAGTTTTCTACCGGAAGTGTTGGGGCAATGTGGAACTTACTTCCTGTCAGGGTAGTAGAAGCAGATCCCCTGATAGCATAGAGCTCCTTAAATGTACACTTGTAACGCCCGGGTTATGGACCTAATGCTGGAAAACTGGATGAGAATTCTGAGGCAATTGTTTCATGGATTCTATCAGGCAAAGTGCATTTTTATTTTCTGTGCAGTAAGTCTCTATGTCTCCAAACCTTCTCCAACCTCTAGCTGGACCATTATCTTTTCAACGAATGCTTCCCCCAGAGCCATTAACTCCAACAATGAACCTGACTGCAATTGTTCCAAGTTCTGTTACTTTTTGGAGTATCTATTTGCTTTTGCAGCATCTCTGCCATTTCAGCAACTTTCCCAATGATGCAGCATTCCATGTCAGTCCCTTTGAAATTGTAGCAACCCACCCTCCAACATTGAGCAAGCCATCCTCAGGCATTTCGCACTCTCCAGCTATAGACACCATGCAATGTGTTTTGCCTCACAAGGTATTCCACTGGCTCTGCTGATAGACAGGGTTACTCTTCATCATCTCTGCCGTTTCCCTTTTTTTTCTCGACCCTGATTTGATTTGATTTAATTTATTATTATATTGTCACGTTTATCTCTATACTGTGGGGGTTGGGGGGGAGGTGTGGGGGGTGGGGGTAAACTTGTTCTGCTTGCAGTGCAGCGAATATTCCATGGAAAGACACAAAGGCCATCGTGTGATTGAACAGAGTGAGGAATACAGAGGTACAGTTGCAAGGAAAGTGCACAAGAAACAAGGTCAACATGAGGTTGAAAACATGAGAGGTCCATTCAGAATTCAAATCACTATGGGGACGGAACTAGTTTTGAACATCTTGTTCTGTATGTTTATGCTTTTGTGTCTCCTGACTGACGGAAGAGGTTGAAGGAGTGTTTAACGGGGGAGGGAGGGTCTTTAATGGTGTTGGCTGGCTTTCTGCGGCAACAGGAAGTGTACATTCAGTCAATAGATGGAAGGTTGGTTTGTGTCTGATCTGGCCTGAGTTCACAACTCTCTTTAGTTTCTTTCAATTTAGAAAGCTGTCCACAAGAAATCTTCTGGAACACTGAATTTCCAGTGTATGCCTGGACAGTTTATTTTACTAAAGGTGTCCTGTGGAATCCGCCCGAGCCTCTGAACAACACCCAGTTTAACTCGACATTTTGCCTTTGAAAACTTCCAGTACATTTTGAACTGAATGATGAACAGCATGTTATTAATTTTCAAAAGCTTGCAGGAATCCACATTGAAAGTAAAGAATCCAGTGTCAATTTACTACAGTTACCTTCTTGGATGTTATGTGTTGATAACTGAGGAGAATTAGTGCAGCTTTTCCGGGGTTGACAATGGTATCTTGTTACTGTTACCTCTATCTCTGTGCAACCACAATGTTGGTTCAACCAACAGGATATGCCTGTCATTCTCCATCATATTTACAGATGATTGGGGTTCGCGCTTGACCAGATTTACAACAATCCCACCCCCCTCATCTTTCATTTAACTTATATAGTCAGCATTTGCCTCTGTCTGGAATTCACATTTTAACACCATGTATTATCACTGCCTAGGATTATCATCCCTTTGTAGTTGAACCGCATCTGCCCTCAAACCGATCATAAAATAAACTTTTCCCTCCCTTCCCCAATACTCCTTTTCACTTTCATGACAACTGATTTAAATCTGCCCTGTTTTGATATTTCAGCACTCTGATGATTTGTTTTCCTCCTCATAAATTAATGCAAGGACTCGCTGTAGAGAGTTACTTCACGTTTCAGAAGGTAGCGTATGGCCTACAGGTGACTCCACCGAAGGGTAATTGAATCTGAATTGTCCCTTCGCATTTAGCAATGGGTAATAGATGCTGACCTCACCAGCAATGCCAACATCCCATGAATGAAAAGAAAAGAGTGTTCCGAATTTTAGTACATCCCTATCATGTGGAGTCATCCAATTCATATTATCCAGCTGTGTGGACTGTTCGTCAGGGAATCATTGCTGCATGTGGGTAAATTCACCCTTCTAAATGTTACATGTTTTGGTGGTAACTTTCATCACTGGTATCCTGGATTACATCTGCTGTGCACCATCTGACTGTTTCTATTCACTCGAGAAACTGGCAAGTTACAGTTTTACAATTTACATCACAATTTTTTTGATGACTGGCTAATCTTTATTGCTGTTGTAGCAACAATGCAGATTGCTTGTAAACTTATACAGAAAAGAGTGATCATTAATATTAAGTCATTTTCCTGATATCCTTCTGCTTGCAATGAATTTCGTGGCTTTCATGATCCTATCCCAGGGAGAGTATGGCCTCGCTACCTGCCCAACACGCTATCTGGTGGCCATGGCAGCAGCAGATCTGCTGGTCCTTATCAGTGAGGTCATACTCAGGCAATTTCGTTATTATTATTACCCATTTTGTTTCTTCTTCATCACTCCTGTGCGCAGTGTTATCTATGTCCTGATCCGTGCGTCCATAGACTGTTCTGTCTGGTTCACCATCGCATTTACCTTCAATCGGTTTGTCAGCTGTTGTTGCCACAAACTGAAAACTAAATATTGCACTGGGAAAAACGCATCTGCAATTCTCTCAATAACCGGTATTCTGCTCTGTTTAAAAGATGTCCCTTGGTATTTTAGATTTGAGCCCAAAAAGATAATCAGGAACATACCATTTTACTGCAGGAATAAGGGAAGCTACTTCACTGACTCTCGCTGGATTGGATTCCGCTCATTTGCTGTGGCTCTAACCCCATTGGAGCCATTCTTTTTCATTGTGTTCCTCAATGTTCTGACAATCGCACACATTTTATTTAAGTTAAGTCAAGTCAGAGTAAGGAAGGGAAGCAGGTTGACCCCGAGATGAAGAGTAGAATTAACGCAGTGATTTTACTCTTCACCATATCCGGAAACTTCATCCTCCTCTGGCTGATATATGTTTTATATATCCTTAATGTCCCAAATCATTTAAGTTATTATGACTATGAAATCTTTCAACAAGTTGGATACATGCTGCGCAATGTAAGCTGCTGTACAAACACCCTTATTTATGTTGCAACTTTGCCCAAGTTCAGAGCTCAGTTCAATAGAGCGATGAAATATCCAGTTTCCAGAGTTATTGAACTAATCACTGCATAAATCTGACAAAAGCTCAAAATCCCCTGGGTGATGGACAAGAAATGACCATGGAGGACCAAAGGCAAACCTCTAGAAATGCAAATCTGTCAGAGAGATCAGAGAACATAGAATATTTAGCAGACATCAAGAGAACCGAAAGAAGATGACGATAAGGACACAGGTTTTCCATTCAGGGAGCAGAGGTAACATTTCGGTCCTGAAAGAGGGGCACTGGACCTGAAAAACGAACTCTGATTTCTCACCCACAGATGCTGCCAAACCTGTGGAGTCTTTGCAACAATTCCTGTTTTGTTTTGGTTTAACATTTTGTGGACCAACGTAAGTGAGCCAGAGATACTGCCCAGAACAAACATCACTGGGAAAAGGGAAAAAAAAAACCATGATTTGTCCAAGATAACCAGGTGGGAAGTCTCTGCTTCCTCCTGGATCAGAGGAAGTGATCCAGGGTTCGACTCCAACTCTGCTGCTTCGGTTTTCAGCTCTTTCCATATGAGAAAACAAACAACATTTCTTTTTCAAAATGAAAATCCATGTAGATGCTGGACTGTTTCTTATGTCAATAAAACAATGTCAATTATTTATATCATTCTAATTTCCACACCAGGAGCAAGTGCTGGGGGCAGTCTGTTATCCAGCTGCCTATTGAGAATGTTTGGGTGATTGGGAGGTGGGGAAGATTTGGGCAGAGCGGGGTAATCTAGACAAATTATATCTATAAACATGATGATTGTTAACATTAAGTATCTCAGTCCAAGGAACCTGTCGAAAAGATTGGGAGAAAAGCTGGAGACAGTTCCAGGAACGGAGTCTGCATTCAGTACAGGGGACAATGTCATCACTTGACAGCAGATCACATACTCCACACCTTCCTGGGAAATGTCTCAGAAAGTTCCCAGTCTCAGTTTTAAATCCGAGCGTTTGGATAACTTCGAACCAAATCTCAGCATCAAGCGTGTTTGTTTGTGTTTAATTACTGCATCAAATCACATGCTGTTTAAATCTTCCTATACCCTGTTCTTACAACATTACTGGAAATTTCAAACTCAGACATGTTCATCATGATTTTGCTGTCAGTCGGCTTCATGTCACTGAAGTGTCTGCTATCAATTAGGTAACTCCATGTGGTTTCCAACTGAACTGCGCGGTCTCCAGCGTTTCAAATTGGTCTTGCCTTCAAATATTTTAAAGTTATCTTGCTATCAGATATGTCAATGATTCCACCCAACCTGAAGCGTGTGCACAGCCTCTATCCCTAAGTACCTCCAATCCGGAAACGTTCCCTGTTTCAGGAATCCTTTCCAATAAGCAGCATTGGTCTGTACAGCCACCTAGTGACTCACTCAGAGTGGAAGAGAGTCATCCTCAATGTGAGAGACCCCAGTGATGCTGTGTGTAGAATGTGTTACAGAGCGATTATGTGACGGAGGATGCAAAGGGATATTAATATCTTCAATGAAAGGGAAAGTCTGGCTGAGAGAGTTTCACAGCAGACTCCCTCCCTGTCCTTATCCGGTCTGCTGGAAATAACTGACAGTGTATCATTTGTCTCCTCCTCATTGACTCCACTATCAGTTACATTTCTGATACCATAAATCCCCCTGGATAATGATATTTAATAACTACTCACTATTTTCAACAGAATCATTCTGTTTGTTATTTCTGTTCCTCCTACAAACGTGAACCACATGTTGTCATTGTACCATCCTTCACCACTTCCGCTGACAGCTCATTCGCTTCACTCAGCAAGTGCCAGGAATGACAGGACTGTCCTATGAGAGGTTGGTTTATCTGGGCATGTATTCAGGACAATGAGAGGGGGATCTGATCGAAATGTATCCAATTCTAACAGTTGGACAGACTAAGTACAGGGGGTGGGCTGTATCCCCTGGGCCGGGTATTCTCAGAACAAGCATCACAGTCTCAGGACTTGGGCTCACCCATTTCTAATAGAGAGGAAGAGAATTATCTTCACACAGAGTGATCAACCTGAAGAATTCTCTCCCACAGAAGGCTGTGGAGCACAGGTTACTGAGTATATTCAGGAAAGAAATTGTAACGTTTTTACAGATTAAAGACATCATGGCATTCATCGTCTTTGCAAAAAACAATCACGTTGTGAAGATGCAGGAATGTCTGAACGAAAACAGCTACTGATGTGCGTCCCCAATGTAATCACTGATACTTTTCAGGATGAGATTATCAGGAGGACATTAAACTGACAGAAACACAGAAACCAGGAGCAGGAAGAGACCATTCAGTCCTTCTAGCCTGTTCTACCATTCAGTGTGGTCTTGTCTGACTCTCTATCTCACTGCTATATTCCCAATTTCTCTCCAGAGGTGGTGGTGGAGGCTGGTACAATTACATCACGTGGTGCACGCTTGTAGGAGGTATAGAACAGAAACTGAATTATTCAGTTGAAAATGCTGAGAAGTTGTTGAACATAATTATTTAGGACGATTTATGGAATCAGAGATTTAACGGATTGTGGAGTCAATGATGAGGAGGACAATTGATACAGTACAGTACAGGCACTTCAGCCCTCGATGTTTTGCTGGCCTGTTTAATCTACTCCAAGATCAAAATAACCAGTGTACCCTACCTTCCATGTGCCTATCCAAGAGTCGCTTAAACGTCCCTAATGTACCTGACTCTACTCCCACCGCTGGCAGTGCATTACACAGATTATGGTAGGTCCATCGAAAGAACCTCCCTCTCATCTTCCCGAAACCTTCCTCCAATCACCTTAACATTATGCCCCCTTGTGACAGACGTTTCTGTACTGGGAAGAAGTCTCTGGCTATCACTCTATGGTTCTCATCATCTTATACACCCCTATCAAGTCACCTCTCATCCTTATTCAGTCCAATGAGAAAAGCCCTAATCCCCTCAATCTTACTTCATAAGGCATGCCCTCCAGCCCAGGTAGCATCCTGGTAAATCTTCTCTGCACCCTCGCTAAAGCTTCTGCCTG
Source organism: Chiloscyllium plagiosum (assembly GCF_037043375.1). NCBI lineage: Eukaryota > Metazoa > Chordata > Chondrichthyes > Orectolobiformes > Hemiscylliidae > Chiloscyllium > Chiloscyllium plagiosum. Next base: position 100,972,692 of record NW_028270180.1, read on the forward strand.
CAGGATCATACCAGTCAGATTGCAGATTAAATATCTGTGACTGATTCTGAACAAAGCTTCACGTGGAATATGTTTTATAAATCTCCATCCCTCAGCTAGTTTGAGGATTTGCCATGTCAGTGTGATTTAGATTAAATACAGGACAGGTCTCTTCCCTTACGCTCACTGGGTGACTGTTTTGGTCTTTATACAAACAGAAAACTCTCACCTCTCTCGTGTCGTTTACGCTGGAATTCTGTGCTTCATATTAATTGGCCACTAACAGTAAGGAAGGCTGGCTCTGACTGTTTCACTGAGACAATATCAGGAATCCTGTGGACCACTTACATCCTCAGACCGACTGGAAACAGCTTCTGCCTGTGTCCTGTTTATTGGTTGTCAATTTATGCCATCTGCAAATTATGTCCTGTTTAATGGAGGTTGACAGTGAGTAACGCTCGCTGTCCCCAACAAAGATTCCCAGGACAAGGGACAGCAGGCCGAGCTCTCTTGATGTCAGAGACCAAGTCCTCACGATATAAGTGGAAGGTTGAGATTCAAAAAGTGAATAACTGTGACACTCTGTTCTGTCTATTGACTCTCCACCCCTCAGTGAGATTCAAATGATCCAATTCCCTGTTAAATGCTTCAGTTGTACCTGCCTCCACTACAACTCCAGCAGGGCCCTCCACACACACCAAGCACTGTGTGAACAAAAAATGTCTCTGATCACATATCGGTTACTTTTGCAGGTAATTCCAGTTATGTTGACTCATTCCCGATCCTTATATTTGGGGAACAGTTTCTCCCAGAGTTCTCATCGTTTTTGGAAGTTCCATCAGATCCCCAACCTGAAAAGTCTCAATCTCTCCAATCCATCCCCATAATTGAAGGGGCTGATCCCAGGAACAAATGCACACAATATTGCAGTAAACTGTAGTGGAAGTGAGCTCCCTCCCTCACTCCCACCTTTTCGGGAGGAATAAGTGACAGCCCAGCCATTGCAGGCCACACTCTGAATGAAGGAAACGAGGGGACCTTCTGACAGCCAGCTTGCTCGCTCGGCCTCACTCCCTTCCTGTGGTATTCTTTACCCCAATTAATGAACTCAACGCTGCATGCTTTACTAACTGACACTGCGCGGAGTTGTTGCTGTTCGGCCATCTCCTTGAATCTTTTGATTAACTCTGATTATCTCTTACCATTCTGGAATGACTGAAGTCTGATCAATGCAGTGAGTCTTTGCCATTTCATATACAAGCCTGAGGAGACAATTGGCAAACCACATCGGATCAGGATGTTAAATAAAGCATGAAATAACATAATGTATTGTAGAGCCATCAGGTCATGAGAAAGAGCATCAATACAACAGAGTTATGAGATAAGAAACCTGACCCAGAATATCAAACTGTCCTTCCTCTATTTACCTGCTGAGAACCTTGTTCTGTTAAGACCAGAAGCCATACATTATACCCACAGTCATTCAGATGCAGGCCCTATCTGCCCATTTACTGCAGTGTAGCTCACACTGAATCAACAACATTTGTTACTTTTAGAGCATGCAGGAGAATTTACCCGGGCAACTCTTTATCTGACATGTTCCAGATATTATGTGCCCTTTCAGCAGGTAAGAAACTCATTGTTCAGTTGAAAATGACACCAATAACAACGGGAGAGGGTCGGCATTAAACCCAATGGCCCGGATATTCGGACTGTGATTGTTACTCCAATCGTTTTATGTTTTAAAATGTTAGTTCAGGTCGTTCTGCTATAACTCTCTGCTTTAACGTCAACACAAATTCACGGTAATATGACTGACGAATTGGGGACTGTGTTTCTGCAGCACAAACTTTTAAACGTGCGTTAGTTAGCACACAATTACAACGCCAACACTTTAAGCAGTTTTGAATGGGCAATTTTTCTATACCGCGGGATTACACAGGAACAGAACCATCGCGTTATAGAAGAACTGACTGTACTGAGCTCCACATTTTTAGTTGGAAATTCTGATTGCACTCCCGTCAAAAATACAGAGTGTCGTTGAAATGAACACATTTTTCTTTAATTCCGGTGTATTGGGGAAAATCAAGCTATGTCCTGCTTTGCAGGAGTGTACAGTATCTGTGATTTAAACTCCCAGATGTACAGCCAAACCCTGACAGCTGCTGTGAAAGAATATGTATCTCGGGGAATTGTGTGGTCAGGGGGTAGTTTGTTCAGGAGTTAGAGGGTCATAGAAGTGATGGACTGCTTATGGGAGGCTGGAGTGGAGCGGTGCAAGGGCTGTGGGGCTGGTGGCTTGGGGTTTTGGGCGAGCGAGAAGGTTTCAAAAAAAGGGAGGTTTAGCAGAGTGAGGTCTGAGTACAATCTGCTTTCATCAGAAATGAAAAATGCAGCAATTGAAAGGATTTAGTGACAGCGCCTGGAACCAGAAGGGAATGAAAGAACAAAATGGAAGTGCAGGAATGATTAGTTAACAAGATGATAAGAGTGCAAATCAGAACCTCTGTATCCTAACGTTCTTACCCAGAGTTACTTGGAAGCACAATAGGATAGGACGGGGAATGGAATTAGTGGTGGTATTGAACAGAAAGGCCAAAATCTGACCGGAAGCTGTGAAATACTGGGAACAGGATTGGAATCAGGAGGTGTGGCCACATGGGCAGGGCAGGCAAAGTCTTGAATGTAATATTGTCAGAGCTGGTCAATTAACCGGTCGGCAGGCAGGGGGAGAGTCATTCATTCAATGTGGGCACAGGATGTCCCAGTTCAGGCAATGCTGCAACCATTTTTAAAGGCTGTCAGCTACACTGTCAAACAACAGCTCGGGAGAGCCATTGGCTACTAACAAAGAGCTGATCGAGCATCAATTAGATTCAGGTTGCTCTCTGATTCATTAATGCTCATCCAGGCTGCTTGGGTAGAGGAACAGTCCCTGTTCTATCAAGGGTGGACAAGATCAATAAGTCAATGTAGGAAAGTTCAGGTAGAGATTGCTAAGGTGGTGAGCAGGTATGGGGCACCTGGTTGCAGTGACAAAAAGGGATCAGCGAGCTGACGTCTTCTGGATGGGTTACAAGGTTAAACTGAAGAATTTACACATGACCCAGAGATCAAAGGGAAATTGAAAGCAGAACCCATCCCGTCCAGCTGTTGGCCAATCCTTGGCAGCAGCACGGTCCCTCCAGAATGTCAGGGTAAGGAGGATCCACTGTGCCCTGACAGGGGGGAGTAGCAGCTGTCTGCAGGAACTGGATTGGGGTGGGGACGGGAGGGTTTCAGGGGTCTCACAGGCACCTCCCCATGACCAACAGCAGCTCCTCAACCCCTTCTGAAAATTACAGCAGAATCCGCAGAAAGCTCTCAGGCTGTCAGCCCGCTCTTGGCTTTAGGCAATTCGAGGTGAACCAGAATGATCCAAACTCCATGGGGAAAACAGACAGCAGCTTGTGTTTTGAAGATGTGGAGGGGGAATTATACCTCAGAGAGAGTGAAAAGCCAGCAGAACTACCTGACACAGCACCAAGTGTTCTGAACAAGATATAATGGAACATTTGGTGGAATGCGATTGTGGAAGGAAACTCCCGCAGGCACGGAGAGAGAGTCCAAACTCCGCAAAGACAGACCCACCCCCCACCCCCCATGTAAAAGGATCAACTATGATCATACTGAATAGTGAAGCAGGCTTGATGGGCCAAAATGGCCAACTCAATCTAACCGCCAGGATTGCATGGCTCACTGGTGAGCTTCAGCAGGAAACAGGAGAAAACCAGCCTGTGGTTGGAGCAACTTCCTCTGACCATTTTGTTCCTTTCCATTGACAGGGATAACTTTGATTTGGTTGATCGTTCCAGTGATTGAATTGTTTTGGGTGATTTAGGGGTGGGTTTGCCCACAGCCCATGCAATTTGAGCACTGTCTTCGCACTTACATGATATTCTTGTCCGGTGAACTGGTCAACACCTGTTAACACAAGTCTGAGGCCTTCTAGCCCCTCTCCAATTGCTCACTCAAATATGTCTTGGTAGAATTTTGTCAACTGGAACAGTTGGTAACCATCACACTTTGACGGAAACTGAACAATTGGAGAGCTCAGATCTGAGAACAGAAACAGACAAACACAACATATTATCAAGTTTCTATCCAGGCTGTTACAACACTTCTTGTAACGAAGTGTTGGATCTTCTTATGAACTACATTATCAGACATGTCCTTAAAACACAATAAAATTCAAGGGAATCCCAACTGATTTGCATATATCCAGTTTGGTCCCATTGTTATCGATATTGTGCAATAGAAGAATCTGTCGAAGGGCAAGTATTTTCAAGGATAGCAAGGACATAAACGATTAGGTCAGAAAAACCAACTTACAAAAGGACAGCATCTGAGAGCAGGAAACGGAAAAGATAAAGGTAAACAGATCAGTATAAAAAGAAAAATAGATTCTGAATTTGAATTCAATGAAAATCTGGATCATGAAATGATCATCAATAAACTCCACCGGGTTCATCGATGTGTTTTAGTGAAGAAAACAGCAGGCCTTACTCCGTCTGACTCCAGACCAACAACAATGGTGGGATTGTAATTCAGTTAGGAATGGACATTGAATGCCAGCCTTGCCAGAGACACTCACATCCTTCACATCCCGTGAAGGAATTTAAAAATAATTAAGACTGACCATGCTGCAGTGCAGTGAGAAACAGGCATGGGCTGAGAAATAACAAATAATATTTGAATTCAGCAAGTACCAGCTGGTCTCCCTCTAACCGCCTCCCCCTGGAAATGCAATCCTTCAGTAATATCCTGGTTGCTCCGATTAACTAGAAACGCAACTTGGTCATAGTGCGGGTACCAAGAGCAGGGAAATGGGAACTCTCCAGTAAGGTGAGATTTCTTCCATTCTCACTTCCTGACTCTGAAAGCCTGCCCATGTAACATGCACATGAAAGGAGTATGATCAAATACACACGACAGGCTGGGATGGTTTTTACTTCAACAACAGTAAAAAGGTCAACACCATCCAAGACAAAACAGCTCACCCGAGCTGGTGTCTCCTATCTTGGATCTGGTAATGGGTAATGAGGCAGGTTTAATAAATGGCCTCAGAGTAAAATATCCCCAGAAAATGAAGGTAATTAATATTCAGTTTGAGAGTGAGAAGCTGAAGTCAGAAGACATCCTCAAAAAATACAATAAGATTTGTTAGGCATGACCTGCCCCTCACACAGCTATGCTGACTATCTCTAATCAAACTGTGGCTTTCCCAAGTAATCATAAATCCTGTCTCTCAGAATCCACTCCAATACTTTGCCCATTACTGACTTAAGACTGACTGGTCTGTAATTCCCAGGATTATCCCTATTTCCTTTTCTGAACATTTGCCAACCTCCAATCATCTGGCACTAGTCAGTGGACAGGGAGGATGCAATGATCATCGGCAAAGGCACACCAATCTCTTTCCTTGCTTCCTGTAGTTACCAAGGGGATATCACCTCAGGCTGAGGGGATTTATCTATTCTTCTGTTTTTCAAAATTGTTATCATATCCTCCTTCCTAACATTAACCTGTTCGAGCTTATCAGTCGGTTTCACGCTGTCCTCAGAAGTGTTGAGGTATTTATCAGTAGTGAATACTGAAGGGAAGTTTTCATTAAGGACCACCCTACTTCATCCGACTCCGGATGCAAGTTCCCTCCACTGTCCCTCGTTGGTCCCACCCTCACTCTGGCCGTCCTCTTATTCCTCATGTAAATGTAGAACGCCTTAGGGTTTTCCATAATCACCATCACATCCTAATTCCAAGTATTGATCCATGGTCAGAGTTCATCACCCATATTCCTGACACTTCTTACATTAAAATAGTCACACTTCAACCCATCACACTGACTGCACCTTTGCCCTCTCAAGTGCCTATCCCTCCGCACAGACTCTCTGCACGCTGTATCTGGCTGTTCACCATCTACTCCATCATCTGATCCCACTCCCCCTCCCAATCTAGTTTAAACCCTCCCAAAGAGCTCTCACAGACCTCCGGCCAAGCATATTGGCGCCCCTCCAGTTCAGTTGTAACCAGTCATTCTTATACAGTTCTCACCTTCCCCAGAAGGTAGCCCAATTATCCACACATCTGAAGCCCTCCCTCTTACACCAGCCCTGCAACCATGTGTTCACCTGCACTCGCTCTCTATTCCTAACCACAGGAGCACTTTGGACTGGTAGCAATCCTGAGATTACTACTCTGCTCATCCTGCCTTCTAGTTTCCAACTTAACTCTTTATATTCTCGTTCCACATCCTCTTCCCTTTCGCTACATTTGTCATTGGTACCCATGTGTACCATAACTTCTGGCTGCTCTCCCTCCCCCTTAAGGATACCGTCGACTCGATCTGTGACATCCCTGACCTTGGCACGCAGGAGGCAACATCCCATCCGGCAGTCCTGCTCGCGACCACAGAATCTCCTGTCTGTTCCTCTCACCATTGAATCTCCTATCACTATCACTCTCCAATTCTCCCCCCTTTCTTTCTGAGCCACAGAGCTAGGCTCAGTGCCAGAAACCTCCTCACTGTGGCTTTCCCCTGGTAGGTCTCCCCCACCCCGAACAGTATCTAAAATGGTATACTTATTATTGAGGGGAATGGCCATGGTGAAAGTGGGGTACCTGTACTGTCTGCCTATTCCCTTTCCCCTCCTGACGCTCACCCAGCTCCCTTTATCCTGTGACCTATGTGTGACTACCTCCATATAACTCCTCTCTAACACCCCCTCATCCAGCGCCAGCTTCCCAACATGGGCTGTGAGGAACTGGAGCTGGGTACAGTTCTTGCAGGTGAAGTCAGCAGGGACCAGTGATGACCCTTATCTCCCACATCCTGCAAGAGGAGCATGTACCTGCCCTCAGACCCACAGTCTCACCTCCCCACACCGACATACAGATTAGTGAAAGAACTGCAACACAAACTGAAACATCTTGTGGAAGACTCAAGCCACTCCACCCAGGAATTCCTTCACATCAAAGACACCAAGGTAGAGGACGATAAGGTCATGGTTTCCTTCCAATGCAACGACCCTATTCCCATCAATAAACATCATCCGAGCCAAAAGAAACACAGGCCCCCTTGGGAGATGAACCAAGGACATAAACACCTGACAGCACCAACTCCATCAGCAAGGACAGCATCCTGAACTAGATCTGTGCCTCACAACCCACCTCACCTTCAACAACAAAACCTGCAAACAAACCAATGGGACACCGATGGAACCAATATCAGGATTCTTAAGAGACAGTTATGCAGGGGTTCGAACGGACAGCCCAAGTTTTGGGTCTGCTACATGGATGACACCTTTGTCATCACAAAACACAAAACATTAGAAGAAACCCACAAACACATAAACAACATCCTTACTGGTATAAAGCTCACCAAAGAGGAAGCGAACAACAACAGACTCCCCCTTCCTAGACGTCACGGTAGAATGCAAAGCCAATGGAGAGCTACAGACCAGCGTTTACAGGAGAGTTACACACACTGACCAGATACTCAACTACAGGAGCAATCACCACAACACCCACATACGGAGCTGTATCCGAACATTATTTAAACAAGCCACAACACACTGCAGCACCCAGAGACTAAGAGAAGCTGAGGGAAAACACCTGAACAATGTATTCAGGAACAACAGATACCCGATAAGCACAGTCCGCTAATTCCTACACAACAAGACAACACGCTCAGAGACTCGAGCCATCCTGCCACCCATTAAGGACATACCAGAAATGACAACCAGACTACTCCGGCCCCTAGGCGTCATGATAGCCCACAAACCTACTGCCACACTGAAATAGCTCCTGATAAATTTAAAGGACCCCATACCAACAACAAGCAGAATTAATGTCATCAACAAAATACCCGGCAGGGACTGCAACAAACATTGCATTGGACAGATGGGCAGGACACTAGCCACCAGGATACATGAAGAGCAACTCACCACCAAAAAGAAATGACCAAATATCACTCATATCCATCCCTCAGTTGACGAGGGACATCAGTTTGATTGGGACAATACATCCATCATGGGACAGGCTAAACAAATACACGCACAGGAATTCCCAGACACCTGGCATTTAAACCTGAACTCCATTAACAAACATATCGATTTGGGCCCATTTACCAACCTCAGAAAAAGAACCGGAAATGATATCCCCCACCATAACAGACCAATACAGATCAAGTGGGACAGAACACCAGCGGATCATCGGAGGCTCGCTGATGATGTTGCCCAGCACAGTGATGAAACGTCTGAGAACAAATCTACCAGCTCAGTGAGAAAACCTACAACCTGATTTCAACTGTTTTAATCCCAAATTGCTAATGATCTCCTGGAAAACTGCAGACATGGAGATGGAATCTTGATCAGACTGTACCTCATTTGCCTATATACAATTGGCAATCCATAATGAGTACAAAAATATAATTGCCCTTTATAGGAACAGGATTAAGTCAGTCTCTCAGGCCTGTCGCAACATTCAATGAAATCATGGATGATCTGTGGCTTAATGCCATACACCTGCCTTTGGGCTGTATTCCTGAATAGCTTTGCTTAACAAAAAAAACCCTATCTCAAATTTACAAATTAACATCCCCAGCATGCACTGTCACCATTTGTGGAAGGGAGTTCGACACATCTCCCACTCTGTGTGTGCAGAAGTGACTACACTTCCTCGTTCGAGAATTTCCCATCCAGTGGGGACAGTTTACCTTTATGTACCCTCTTCTTTTCTGTTAATATCTTGAAGACCTGGAACAGATCACCTTTAACTTTCTAAATTCTAGACAGTTAAGAGTCGATCACATTGCTGTGAATCTGGTGTCATATACAGGCCAGACCAGATCATCACAAGCAGCTTTCTTCCCTAAAGGACATTAGTGAACCTGGTGTGCTTTTCTGACCATCAACAATGGCTTTATGGGCATCATTAAATTCCAAATTTCAGATTTTTATTGTTGGATTTAAATTCGACCACCTTCCATCTCCCTGGATCTCTCATTAACAGTCTCATGATAATCCCACAGGCTTTCACTTCCCCAAGTCAGAATATGGCAACAGAAAGCCCTTTTAACACTGGGTTATGGAAAATGAACCATGCAGCAGTGGGCAAAATGTTCATAAATTTTGGCGCATTAACCAAACTATAAATTATCATCTGTAGAGGTGTGAGCTGTACATGCTAAGACATAATAGTAAATGGTAGGAGAATATAATCAATATCATTTAAATTTTGGTAAGCATGCTCTAAGTCCCATCAGTAATAATCAGCTCCCAGCTTAGGAAGGACTAAAGCAGTTTTACTTTCTAAGAGAATGTGAACTATGCAGGCAGAAAGGCTATCTATTAAAGGCAAAAAAAATTCAGGAAGCTTTGTGGTGCAGTGGTCGTGTCCCTGCCTCTGGGCAGGAGGACCCAGGTTTCATTCCCATCTGTTCCAGAGATGGATCATAACACGTCTGAATCAGCTGGTTCAAAATAATTAAGGCAGGACCAAGAGAAACTAACTTCAATTGGACAGGTATGGTTTATTATATAAAATAAAGAAATATGTTTAGAGAATGGAAAGGACTGCCAAAGCCTTGCCCAAAGATTGGAACACAATAATTGTACAGCATTGAAATACACTGAATTGGATACCAGGCAGAATAGATCGAGTGTCACTTTGCATCAGCAATCATATTTGGAAAACGTTTGCTCCATTCTTATTAGTTAAAGTCAAGCTTCAAAAAAGATGCAGCAGCTATCAAAAGGCAGAAATGGAGAAACTCTGAAATGTAATTGTGCAGCTGAAATAGCTGGGCACTCAAACCAGGCTAGATACCTGAAGTTCCAGAGTAAAATACAATTATGCATTATCTCAAGGTGAAAGATATTATTTGAATAAACAATTGAAAAAAATTAAAACACAGCAATTCAAGAAAAAACTTCCATCTGGCAGATGTCAGGAACATGAAACTCTTTTTAAAGTGATGCTTCTTATGCAAATCTTTGTGCTGGTTTCAACTGCAAGGAATCTTCAATTTTTTTTCTTATGGAAAAGGAAAGTAAATGTTGCCCTATAACTTGGGAAGCTAAAACTATCAGAAGAGTTATATAAAGTAACTCCACAGAAAATACTCTTATTGTCAGTGAGGAAGAGATTCCAAGAAGGTACTTATCAGCAATACCCATTAAGTGCTACATCGATAATAAGTCACCAAGGGATAATGTATGTTCAATGAAATGTGAAACTGCAAGAAAACGAAGATCAAAATTGCAATTTTAAAACAGATGCTGGAGAATGGAAAGACCTCCTAATCTTACCGTGCAGAAAACTGGAATCTAATCCATTATCATTTTGTTTGTTTTGTTCAAATACTATCGATTGACTTATGTAAAAAGTCAAAGGGTAACCTGTATTCATCTAAAATGGTCTGAAGGAACATTTGTGACCTAATGAAATGAGGGAATGAGCAATGGATGCACTACTGAAACGTTAATTAGGTGTGAATTGGGTATATAAATATGAGGAGTCACTTTTGGGGATGAACTGAAGTAAAGCTCTCAAATTAGTAGTGATTGAAAGTTATCGATTGAAATATAACACATCAGCCAAAGCCTCTCAAACCTCACTTTCCATCCACCAACTTTCAGTAACCTCACTCCCTCTGGCAACTTTGCACCATCACCATGGACAATCAGGCCCTTTACAACTGTGTCCCCCACAATCAGTGCATAAAAGCCCTTCACTTCTTCCTCTCCCATTGGCCCAACCAGTCCCTCTCCACTGACACACTCATCTACCCAGCGGAACTGGTCCTCACCCTCAACAACTTTTCCTTTGATTCCTCCCATTTCCAACCAGCCAAAGAGAGTGACCATGGGCACCCACATGGGCCCAAGCTATGGCTGCCTCTTGGTCAGATTCATGAAAATGTCCCTCTTCCACAACGACACCAGCACCATCCCTCACCTCTTCCTCTGCTATATTGATGACTATCAGTGCTGCCTCTGCTCCCGTGAGGAGCTCAAACAATTCATCAACTTCACCAAAACCTTCCATCCCACCCTCACGTTCACCTGGACCATTTCTAATGCCTCCATCCCTTCCAGGACCCCTGTCTCCATCTTCATCAATCCACTCATGACTGGCATCTATTTTAAATCCACTGACTCCCACAGCTATCTCAACTACACCTCCTCTCACCCACACTCCAACAAAAATACTATCCCACACTCCCAATTCCTCTGCCTCCTTCCCATCTGCTCCCAGGATGAGGTGTTCCACTTCGCGAAACCTCAGATATCCTCCTACATCAGAGATCACAGTCTCCCCTCCTCAGTAATTAAGGATGCCCTCAACCCCATCTCCTCCATCGCTTCTGCCACCAAACCACCTCCTCCCAACAATAAGGATAGAATCCCCTTGATCCTCACATACCATCCCAACAACCTCCGAATCCAATGCATCATTCTCTGACATTTCCACAACCTACAATCAGACACCACCATCAAAATCAATTCTCTTCCCATCCTGCGGAAAGTCACTCCACAACTCTTAACTCTATAGAACCCACCAGCTGCTCCACCTTACCCGATATCTTTTCCTGCAACCATAAGAGGTGCGACACTTGCCCAAACCCCCGCTCACCTCTATCCAGGGCCCGAAATAATCCTTCCAGATCTGACAGATTCACCTGAACTTCATCCAACTTCACCTATTGCATCCATTACTCCTAATGTTGTCTCCTTTATATCAGGCAATCGAAATACAGACTCAGAGATGGGTTTGCAGAGTATCTGCGCTCTGTACACATCAACCAACCCAACCTTCCGGTTGCCTTCCATTTTAGTTCTCGCTCCCATTCCCCCCGTGACATGTCCATCCATGACCTCCTCCACTGTCTAGAGGATCAACACCTGATATTCCACTTGGGAAGCTTACAGCCCAATGGCCTCAACATCAACTTCATCAGCTTCAAACTCCCTCCTCCCCCGGCCTTATCCCAAGTCTAGCTCTAGCCCCATCCCTCCTCAACTCCCTGACCTAACCTGTCTACCCTCTTATACACATCCCCTTCCCAATCAGTACAACCCCCTCCCTGCATTCACCTCTCACCATCCTCCAACCCCAGCCCCTCCCTCTATTTACTTCTGGCCTCACTCCCCAGTCCTGACAAAGGATTTAAGTCTGAAAGGTTTACTTTCCTGATCCTCGGATGCTGTCTGACCTGCTGTGCTTTTCCAGCTTCACATCTATTGACTCTTGCACGAAAGCAAGTTGTTTATCAAAAAATAAACAATATTTTGACCTCCCTGCACCCATTTCATTTTTGTTTGAAGCAGCTGGAACTTCTGCACCACTTGAACTTCCCGCCATGATTACAGTCGTTTCCTATTCTGATGCTCGCTAAGAAATGAAAAAAAAAACATGAGCTAGAAATATTAAAAATGGGAGGGAGGATATTGCCTTGTTGAATATCAACTAGGAGAAAGTGAGGACTGCAGATGCTGGAGATCAGAGCTGAAAATGTGTTGCTGGAAAAGCGCAGCAGGTCAGGCAGTATCCAAGGAGCAGGAGAATCGATGTTTCGGGCATGACCCCTTCTTCAGGAATGAGGAAAGTGTGCCAAGCAGGCTAAGATAAAAGGTAGGAAGGAGGAACTTGGGGGCGGGGTGTTGGAAATGGGATAAATGGAAGGAGGTTAAGGTGAGAGTGATAGGCCGGAGTGGGGGTGGGGGCGGAGTGGTCAGGAAGTAGATTGCAGGTTAGGAAGGCGGTGCTGAGTTCGAGTGTTGGAACTGAGACAAGGTGGGGGAAGGGAAATGAGGAAACTGGAGAAATCTGAGTTCATCCCTTGTGGTTGGAGGGTTCCTAGGCGGAAGATGAGGTGCTCTTCCTCCAGCTGCCGTGTTGTTATGGTCTGGCGATGGAGGAGTCCAAGGCCCTGAGTGTTCTTGGTGGAGTGGGAGGGGGAGTTGAAGTGTTGAGCCACGGGGTGGTTGGGTTGGTTGGTCCGGGTGTCCCAGAGGTGTTCTCTGAAACGTTCCACAAGTAGGCGGCCTGTCTCCCCAAATATTGAGGAGGCCACATCGGGGTGCAGCGGGTGCAGTAAATTATGTGTATGGAGGTGCAGGTGAATTTGTGGCAGATATGGAAGGATCCCTTTGGGCCTTGGAGAGATGTAAGGGGGGAGGTGTGGGCGCAAGATTTGTATTTCTTGCGGTTGCAGGGAAAGGTGCCAGGAGTGGAGGTTGGGTTGGTGTGGGGTGTGGACCTGACGATGGAGTCACGGAGGGAGTGGTCTTTTTGGAACGCTGATAGGGGAGGCGAGGGAAATATATCCCTGGTGGTGGGGTCCGTTTGGAGGTGGCGGAAATGACGACGGATGATACAATCCCAACTCCTGGGCTCAGTGCTCTGCCCGATAAAGGCAAGCCTGCCAAATGCCTCCTTCACCACCCTGTGACCCTGCCTATCTGTGGCAACACTTTCAAGGAACTATGTACCTGCCCCCCCTCCCCCGCCCCCATGGTCTCTCTGTTCAACAACACTCCCCAGGGCACTAGCATTAACTGTGTAAGTCCTGCATGTGCGCACTCTCTCTCACTCGCACATGCACACATCATTTGTGTGAGCACACTCGCAATCTCTCTCTCACATGTACACTCTCTCTAGCAAGTCTCCAATTATTGATGTCCATGTAACTGTTCTCTGATATACTTATTACACGGATTGGTTCCCTACTCACATTTGGTCATTTTGTGGTGCGCTGAACTAAAACTCCTTTTTATTGATTCCCTGTCCCTATTCTCCCACTTGGACTTGTTCTGTTCCAATTCTCTAATTTATTGGCACTCCCATTAATTTTCTAATGTAATGGCACTGTGCACCAAACCCATCTACTGATGCCCCACCAGTTCTCCCATTTACTCATACCCCGATGCTCATTCTTCCATTTACTGATGCCCAGCCCAACTCTACCATTTAGAGGTGCCCTACTCTAATTCACCCATTTACTGGTGCCAGGCCCCAATTCTCTCATTTAGTCCCACTGTGCACCACTTCTTCCATTTAGTGTTTCCCTGCAACAATTCTCCCATGTCGGTTTCCACTACCAGTATTCTCTAATTATGGCCTGCCCTGCATCAAGTCTCTAAATTACCTTATTGCTGCACTTTACCAATTCTCCCAGTTTATGCTGCCCTGCACCATTTCACCCATTTCATTTCTACCCTGCACCGATTCTCCCATTTAATGCTACCGTACACTGATTCTCCAATTTAATGCTACCATGCACCAATTCTCCTACTTAGTGCTACCCTGCACTGATTCTCTCATTTAGCGCTACATTGCATCACTCCTGTGGCAGTGACTCATAATGCAGGGTCTAAATTGAGGGTGTGTCACATGATTAGTGGGTCAGTACTGAGATATTGGAGATCTATCACAGGATCAGTCCTGAGATGTTGGAGATCTATCAAAGGATCAGCTTCTTTGTCAGAGGTTCAATTCTGAGGCAGTGCCTTTTTTGTCAGAGGATCAATACTGAGATTGTGCCTCATTGCATTGGGATCAGAATTGACGGTGGGCCGGTACTAATAGTGGAGCACACTGAGAGTGCCAGTGCGAATACCTCAGTATTGAACCAGAAACATGGCTCAGGGATGGACAGGACTGGCAACTTAATGTTCCAGGATACAAATGGTATGGAAAGGATAGTAAAGGAGGCGAGAGAGGAGAAGGAGTGGTGTTTTTGATAAACGATGGTGTAACAGCGGTACTTCGGGAGGATATTCCTGGAAATATATCCAGGGAAGTTACTTGGGTGGAATTAAGAAATAAGAAAGGGATGACCACTTTATTGCGATTATATTATAGACTCCCTAATAGTCAATGGGACATTGAGAAACAAGTTTGTAAGGAGATTTCAGCTATCTGTAAGAATAATAGGGTGGTTATGGTAGGGGATTTTAACTTTCCAAACATCGACTTGGACTGCCATAGTGTTAAGCGTTCAGATGGAGAGGAATTTGTTGTTTGTGCACAAGAACATTTTCTGATTCAGTCTGTGGATGGATGTACGAGAGAAGGTGCAAAACTTGAACTACTATTGCAAAATAGGGCAGGGCAGATGTCTAAGGTGTCAGTGGGGCAGCAGTTTAGGACGAGCAACCCAGAAGTTTTAAAATAGTGATGGAAAAGGATAGACCAGATCGAAAAGTTGAATTTCTAAATTGGAGGAAGGCTAATTTTGACGGTATAGGCAATAACTACCAAATGCTGATTGGGATTGTGTGTGTGTGTGTGTGTTGGTGTGAGTGTTGGCAGGCTCTTTCAAAAGTTGATTGGGGACAGGAGTTCACAGGTAAAGGGACGGTTGGAAAATGGGAAGCCTTCAAAAATGAGACTACGAAAGTCCACAGACTTGTTGTAAGGGTGAAAGGAAAGGCTGGTAGGTGTGGGGAATGCTGGGTGATGAGAGAATTTGAGGTTTTTGTTTCGACAAAGAAGGAAGCACAGGTCAGGGAAAGACAGGAGAGACAGAGTCAATCCTTAGATGGTTTTAAAGACAGTATGAACATACACAAGAGGGAAATCAGAGGACAAAAAGGGGACATGAGATAGCTTTGGCAAATATGGTGAAGAAGAATTCAAAGGGTTTTTACAAATACATTAAGGACAAAAGGGTAACTAGGGAGAGAATAGGGCCCCTCAAAATTCAGCAAGGCGGCCTTTGTGTGGAACAGGATGTACATGTATTCCAAAAGGCAAGGATTGATTCGGGATAGTAACATTGCTTTGCGTGTAGGAAATCATGTCTCACAACTTGATTGAGTTTTTTGAAGGAGTAACAAAGAGGATGGATGAGGGCAGAGTGGTGGATGTGATCGATATCATCTTCAGTAAGGCGTTCGACAATGTTCCCCATGGGAGATGGTTAGCAATCTCATGGCATACAGGGAGAACTAGCCATGGGATATAGAACTGGCTCAAGGGTAGAAGACAGAGGGTGGAGGTGGAGGGTTGGTTTTCAGACTGGAGGCCTGTGACCAGTGGAGTGTCACAAGGATCAGTGCTGGGTCCACTACATTTCATCATAAGCATAAGAGGTATAGTTAGTAAGTTTGCAGATGACACCAAAATTGGAGGTGTATTGGACACCTTAGATTACAATAGGATCATTTGGGCCAATGGGTCGAGACGTGGCAGATGGAGTTTAATTGAGATGAATGTGAGGTGCTGTGTTTTGGGAAAGCAAATCTTAGCAGCACCTAATGGCAAGATCCTAGGGAGTGTTGCTGAACAACGAGACCTTGGAGTGCAGGTTCACAGATCCCTGAAAGTAGAGTCGCAGGTAGATAGGATAGTGAAGAAGGTGTTTGGTATGCTTTCCTTTATTGGTCAGAGTATTGAGTCAGAGGAATTGGGAGGTCATGTTGCAGCTGTACAGGACATTGGTCAGGCCATTGTTGGAATATTGCGTGCAATTCTGTTCTCGAAAAGATGTTGTGAAACTTGAAAGCGTTCAGAAAATATTTAAAAGGATGTTGCCAGGGTTGGAGGATTTGAGCTATAGGGAGAGGTTGAATAGGCTAGGGCTGTTTGCCGTGGAGCGTCGGAGGCTGAGATGGTGACTTTATGGAGGTTTATAAAATCATGAGCGGCATGGGTAGGGTCTTTTCCCTGGGGTGGGGGTGTTCAGAACTAGAGTGCACAGGTTTAGGGTGAGAGGGGAAAGATTATAAAAGAGACCAAAGGAGCAACTTTTTCACACATACATGAATGGAATGAGCTGCCAGAGGAAGTGGTGGAGGTTGGTACAATTGCAACATTCAAAAGGCATCTGGATGGGTATATGAATGGGAAGGGTTTGGAGGGATATGGGCCTGGTGCTGGCAGGTGGGACGAGATTGTGTTGGGATATCTGGTCGGCATGTATGAGTTGGACCGAAGGGTCTGTGACTCTATGACTCTCAGTACTGGTGTACAGGAGTATCTGACCCAGTAATGCAGGGGCCTGGTCTCTGTCTCTCTCTCACTCTCTCACATATGCACGTGCACACGCACACACGCACACACATGCACACACACACTGAGGGATAAGGAATGACAGAATAACATGAGTATTTTCAAATATGAAAGCTCCACTAAGCAATCCTGGGAGGGCAGTGTAGAGGGACGTAATTCTGTATCTAACTCTGTGCTGACCCTGTCCTAGGAGGGGTTGATGGGGATGCGGTAAAGGCAGCTTTACTGTGTATCTAACCCCAACCTGTCCCTGTCGTGGGAGTGGTTGACGGAGACAATGTAGAGGGAGCTTTACTATTTGTCTACCATATCCCTGCCCTGACAGTGTTTGATGGCGTCAGGTGGTCTTTATTTGTAACATAGCAACAGGAGGAGGCCATTCAGCCCTTCGAGCCTGTTCCATCATTCAATGGGATCATGGTTGATCTGTGGCCTAACTCCACATTCCTTCCTTTGACCCATACCCCTCAATATCTTCACTAAACAAAAATGTATCTCTCTCCGCTTTAACCTGAACGACTGATCCAGCGCCCACTGCTGTTTGTGGAAGAGAGTCCCAAACCTCTCCCACCCTTTGTGTGTCAAAGTGCTTCCTAACATCTCTCCTGAACGCTCTGGGCCTACATTCTCAGACTCTGATCCCTCTCGGTCTAGAACCTCCAACCAGTGGGAATCGTTGATCTTGATCTAACCTGTCTCATCCCGTTTATACCTTGAAGGCTTTGATCAGATCACCCTTTAACTTCCTCAATTCTGGAGGAAAACGGCCTTATTTGTCGAGTGTCCCCTCAGAATGTAACCCCTCATGTCCAGGATCATTCTTGTAAACCTCCTTTGTGCTCCCTCTCTGTACTCCAACCTGATACCCACACACTTGCTGACACTGAACTCCATCTAACACGGCTTTGCCCATTCACCCAGTCTATCAATATCCCTTTGCAATGTTAAGGTACCATCTGCACTGTCTACAATGCTGCCTAACATTGTACCTAACGCCCGTGCTGTCCCTATCCTGTGTGTGTTTGATAGGAAGAGTGCAGAGGGATCTATACTCTGTATCTGACCTCATGCTGCTCATGTGCTGGGAGTGTTCGATGCAGACAGTATGGAGGGAGATTTACTCTGTATCTAACCCCATGTTGTCCCTATCCTGAGAATGAATATGCCATTGGCTCAGAGACAGAAGACAGGGTCGAGGTTAATGAGACTTTCAGATTGGAGGGAGCTGCAGGCAAGTACAAGTTGGCAACTGTTTTCAGTAAACAGCAATTATTCCCAGGTCACTGCAGAGTGTAATAATCTGATGCCTTTCCCTCACTGTCGTCCTACAATCCCTGGTAAGATCTGTTCCCACACCATCCCAACTGCTGACTGTGTTAGATACATGAATACATTGACGATGGGCGGGGGTGCTTTTAAAACTGGGATCTTGCTGTGTAACTTGCCTCCAAAATGCTCTCGCTCTTCCTTTCAACTCATCTTTTCCCTCTTTTATCCCGAGGAATTTTTGTTTGGAAAGCTGCTATGCAAATATCCAAAATGTTCGAGGCCAGGAAAGAACAACCTCCAGAGGGGGACACAGTCCTGAGGCCTAGTCGACAGGCTGCACCCTGTGGGAGCCGACATGAATTGTGTGTTTATTTACCCCGAGGTTTAATCTCCTCTGGCGGGGGTTGGGGGGTGGGGATTGGGTTTTAGGGGCCTATGGTTAACTGGCTCCTGTCTGATTGTGGCCCTGTCATTTTTAAAACAGGTTTGAATCCTGGGGTAAAAGTATGTCCATCCCCAGGATCTGAGAGGCAGGACTCCCTGAGGGGCAATTAAAACCCAAATGATGTGACTCTCTCCAACGACTTGTCATAATGTCAGAGTAATATTGCTTACAGAGAGGGTCGGATAAGAAAATACGAGAGTGAGAAAAAGATTTGAAAAATTGAGAGAGCTGGGGAAACAGAAGGGGAGAGAAAGGGAGAAGCATTTTGAGATTGTGAAATCACTGCAATGTTTGATTCTGGAGTGACAGGAAATAATTAAACTGAAGCAGCATCACAGAGGGGAGAAATTATCAGAGTAATTAGCTGCTGCTGCATTGTAGCACGTGGGATCTTGCTGTGCACCAGCTGTCACAATGCCATCATTGCAAGCAGTGAGTGTTTTAATCAGATAACCTGGTATTTCAAAGTTTCTCCAAAGCTTTGGAATGAAAACTCAGCTCACCACCGATATGTTTGTGTTTGGATGTCGCTGGGAAATTGTCTGTGTCACAGAGAGGGGGAAACCTGGGATCTTGCTGTGCTATCTCTCTGTAATGATTTTCCTCCTTTGCCTTTCAACTAATGTTGTCTCTTTCCTCCCATGGAATCTTGTTGGCCACTTGAATATTCAAAGAGAGAAACTTTAGGATCAGGAGACCTTTGAACAAGAGCTTTCTCCAGAGGCGACACGGTCCTGAGGCCTGGTCGACAGGCTGCACCCCGTGGGGGCCCATGTGAGTTGTGTGTTTATATACTCCGAGGTTTAATCTCCTCTGGTGGGGGGGGGGGGGGGGACCCTGGGTTTTAGGGGCCTCTGATTAACTGGCTCCTGTCGGATTATGGCCTGGTCATTTTTAAAATAAATTTGAAGCCTGGGGCTAAAGTAACCAGGGCCTGGGATTTGATACAAACACATCAATCCCCAGTGAGTGTCTGACCAACAGGACTCCCCAAGGAGGGAATTGAAATCTTAAATGAGAAACTCTATCTAAAGACTTGTTCTAATATCAGAGTAATACTAATTGTGGGATCTTGCTGTGTCTCAAACTACCTGCAGAGTGGCCTGCATTGCAACAAGAGTCACCAAATGTGATAATCACACAGATAAGACAGGTTGGCCAATTCCCTAAGTATCTGGGAGGGAATCTTTCTCTCTCTCTCTCTGTCTTTCTTTTATTTATTTTTCAAACAAATAAAACCGTCCCACACGCAACAATGTGACTCGTGGTTATTTGAAGTGGGGGAGATGGAAATATTTTGTAGCACAAGGTGTTTGTGTTTGAAACAAAGTGGTTAAAAAACACAAGATGCAGACAGAGAGTGTGTGTGTGTGTGTTGGAAGGAGGGAGCTATAGAGGGATAAGATTTGTCTTTTTATCTGGGCTGGGAAAGGGAGACAGGATCTGGGAGAGGGGGGAGAGAACGGGGCTCTCCAATATCCCATCAGCGCCCAGCTCCAATCACTTCCGTCGAGAAAGTACCATCCACAAAATTAAATCCTGGGATGGAGGTGATTCTTTAAACAAGATTCCCAAACAAATCCACAGTGTCCTGTCGGATGGAAAGTGGGTTTTGAGCACATTCTGGAGCACCCTGTGGGATCGCACTGTGCATCAATGGCCCACTCTATGACTTGTCGTCATCTTAATTGGGAGGGGTGTGGAGGACAGGATGTGGGATTCCAGGGAGAGACAGACAGAGAGAACCACTATCAGAAACTGAATTGTGAAAGTGTTCGCATTATTGGGATCCTGCTGTGCGAAAATTATAGCGGGGAGCATGATGCTTGTGGAGGGCTTGTTGCTGGGGTCATGGGAGTTGTTTTCGCAGGGGGTAAAGAAGAGGAAATACCCCAGGTATGCCACACCCGGCTGCATGTGTGATCTTGCTGTGCGCCCCTCAGCCTGCGGCTTGCACCTTACACATCACAGGAGCCTGTCTACAGGGCCCAGGCTCCATTTGCTGACGGTCTGATAGTGGATGGGGTGTATCATCCCTCCTTTCCCCAGCCCAGACCCCCCCCTCACCTCTCCTCACTGTCCCCCACAATGTGATAGTGTCGGGGCTAATGTTTACAGGACAGGGCGGGGGGATGGGAACACACTTTAAATGGGAGGGAGGGAGGAGAGGGGAGGGGAGGGGAGGGCATTTCAATCAGAACGTAGGGTGAATGGAGAGAGTGAGAGACCAATCCATTCTCGAGAGCAGGAGGAAGCTGAGCAGACAGATGGAGCGCGGATAGGGACGGGGAGAGAGACGTGGGGGAGAAGAGAGAGATTAGAGATGGAGACAGATGGAAGGAGTGAAGGAGAAAGAGAGAGTGTGAGGGAAGGTGGGAGAGAGGGAAAGAAGCAGCTGGAGGGGGCAGGTTAAACACGGAGGGAGGGACAAGATCCAGGCTCTGAGACTGACTCCCTTCCATCGAGACTCAGAATAAATTCCCTTGGGGTGGGATGGGGGACAGTCAAAAAGCATTTACCCCCTGTGTCCCAGTGAAATCTGTTCCCATTCTCTGGGTTTAAAATCAGAAGGAAGTGCTGATAAAATGGGGGAGCTTTGGGAAGTCACTCAGTGATGGGATTTTGTTTGTTTTACTTGTTTTTTGATTAAAACGATCTTGGCTTTGATTTAATCAACTCCCGTCTCTCTCTCTCCCTCCCTCACACCACCAACCCCGGGATTTTCTCTCTGTGTCTGTCTCCGTTTCTCTGTCCCTAATCTTGTTTGTGTTCTCTCCCCACTTCGGTATGTCTCTATCTCTCTCTCTCTCTCTACCTGTCTCTATGCCCCCACCCCTCCCCTCCCTCCCTGTACCCCTGTCCCTGAGGGTGATTTGGACTCAGTACCATGTGGTGCTGCACATGTCATTAACACAGTTGGATCTAGATGTGTCCTGGGTCTCCTGTTGTTGTCCAAACTGTGGGGGTGGGTGGGGGGAGATTAAGCCCCTTTCTCAGTCAGTGGTTGGGAGGAGCAGTGGGAAGCCTGGGGATTGGGATCTTGCTGTCACGAAGACACACACAGTCGAATGGCCAGTCAGTCTCTGCACACACTCCCCATGCACACCACCCACTCCAGCCCATGGCCTTGGATACAGCGAGGGGTGGGGTTGGTGAAGGAGGGTGGGGGAATTGTACACAATGGGGACACAGCGGGGGTTTTATACGGAGATGGTGAAATATGGATAGAGAGGACAGTTTGGTGTGGGGGTGTAAATGAAGGTGCACAGCGGGAAAGGGGCAATTATATTGGGGTGGAGGGGAAGTGGGTGGGGCTAGAAAATTCCAGGGGGGTGGGGAATTGTGGGTGGGGTCAGAAATTAGCCGGGGTCAGGGTGTTACAGGGGAATGAGAGAGTAAACGTAGGGGGGAACAGAAAATTGGGGAAGGGCCCAATATTTGGGTGAGGGGGGGAATGGGCTAGAGATCCCGGGAAGGTGTTGGGGAAGAGACTGAACATCAGGAGAGGGGGTGGTGGGGATTGTGGGCAGGAACATAATTGGGTGGAGGGGAAGGGGCGCAATATTTGGGAGGGGGCAGGGGCAATGTTTGAGGGGGTTTACATAAAGTCCCTGCCTCGGGGGTTGGAGTGGGGAGGGGTCCTGAGATCTTGCTGTGCAGTGAGGCAGTCCCTCCACAGGTCAGTGATTGTCTGCACATGCTCACTGTTTCCCCCCCCCCCCCCACCATAAAGGTGTGGCTGGGGGAAGGGGGGGTGATCAAGAAGAAACGATGAGGGAAGGTCAGTTTGAGTAATGCTGCACAGGGGGAGGAGGAGGAGGTGGGGGTGAGACCGCGAGGAGCATTATTCGGAGGGGGAGGGCAAACTATATGAGGGAAGAGCAATATTGGGGGGGGGGGGAATAGACAGGGGGCAGGAATTACAGGAATGTAAAATCTGGGGGAGGGGCAAATTTGTTGGGTAGGGGTAAGTCTTTGAGTGGGCAGTTTGTGGAGGGGAACAAAACTACACTGGGAGCGGGCAATTAGACTGGGGCGGGGGGGAGTGGATGATGGGGTGGTCTGACAAACTGGGGACAGGCACAACATCCAGGGGTGAGGACAAAATGTGAGGTCGGCAAATAATTAGGGGGAATACTTGGGGGCAAACTGGGGAGCAGGAGTTGTCAGGTAAAGCCCCTTTCTCAGTGAGATTGGTGGGTGGGAGGGTGTGACAGGGAACAGCTGTAGAGTGGGATCATGCTGTGCCCATTCTTGCTCAATCAAAAGGCCAGTGAGCGTCTGCACACGCTAACTGTGTGGGGCATGATGGGCTATCAAGGATGAGCGGTCTTTGCCAGAAGGGAGAATCAACAAGGGGGCCATTCAGGGGCAGGCCACAGGGCAGTTAATGGAAGGAGGGACAGACACGATGGGCTGAATATCCTCCTCCTGGGCAGTGAGGCGTCAGGGATTTTGGGATCTTGCTGTACATGGAGGGGCGCAGTTACAGACCAGTCATCCCACACAGACTCATTTACCCCCAGCCTGGTGGGTAAGGGCAGTCAGCGAAGGGGGATTTTATGTGCGTGGGGGTAATGGAGGGAGATGTTCAGGGACCAATGACAGAGGGCAAGGTGGAAAGAGACAAAAGGGGGAAGGACAAAGTCGGGGGCAGGCAACTGTCTGGGGGGAGGGTAAAGAGGCAGAGGGAGACATCCACGCAGAGACTGAGAGAGAGAGGGGGAGAGAGACACCCACAGTCTCAGAGAGAGGGAGAGATGCAACCACAGTCTCAGTCTCCGATGAAGCGTTGGTGGGATTTCCCACCTCTCTATTTATAGCTGCTCGTTTCTTAGAGGCATGGCATTCTAACCAGAACTCTATCAATAAAAACATCGATTTAAATCCTATCTACCTTCGCTTGAAAAAAAATCCGGCAATGACATCACCCGCATTAAGAAACCAAGACCTATAAATAGAGAGGGGGGACATACCACCAGCGCTTCACCGGGGACTCTCACTGATGATGTTACCCAGTATGGTGACAAAACATCTGAAAACATTCCTTCCAGCTCAGTGAGCTAACTTACATACTTAGGATAATGGCTGACTGAGCCAGGTTTAAATACCTTAGGGTCTGTCACTCAAACCCCAGTTCATCCAGTCAGCTCCCAGCTCCCTCCACCTGGAACACACCACCCCCAGGTATGGACCCCACCAACAACCATCTTTGTGGGATTAGAGGGGGGTGTGGGAGAAAGCAGCAGCTCAATGGTTTAGCCCAGGTCTGTCCCTGTACTTCCCCCACCCCCTCTGGACCCAGCCTTGGAATACATACAGACACAAAGCTGCAGTTTCACACCCAGAGCAGGCACAGCACACTGCTACAATCCAAATGGACACAAGAATATTACACAAATCAATGAAACTAAATTGAACAAGTGAAGTTAGCAAGCTTGCTGAGCTTGAGTTTGACCTAAATCAATTTTAATCTGTTAGAATACTGAACACAGTGTATTTCCAATGGGACATCAGCAGGGTGATACAAATGAACAGGGGGGTATAGGCAGGTGAGAAGGAACATGGAACATAACTCAGGCCAGTGAAAGGACAGCTGACTATCTGATACTGACCTATAGCAGCTTGGCACTCTGCATCTGCCCCCATCAAATCCTGAGGGTTCTCCTTGAATATAATTGGAATAACACGAACACTGAGATAACAACCAGAACAAGGCGAATGGGGAGGATTCTGCAGTGAGCATCTCCCTCGCCCCTGTACCAATGTCAAAGCAGTCCCATGGTCACCCCCCGCCACGGTCAGTCTTATAATCCAGGACCAGAGCTCGGAATCAATGGGACCATTTGTTTTGGGATCAGGAACTTCCTTTCTCTTTATTGCAGATAGATTGTGTGATTGCAGAGTTACTCAAAAAATAAACAGATTTTTTACAGTTTATGCAAATAGGTTAAAATTTTATACAGGCTTAGAAAGATAAAACAATCCAAACTCTTATCCGTTTTTATTGCTTTTTGTTAGTGTTTGGATTGATTTGGCCAGGGACCAGGGACTGCAGTTTAGAGATAATGGAATGAACAGGGACAGGAACAAATTATCCCAGAGAAAATGAAATCTGCTGCTTGTGCACTGGCGCGGCAAGGCCAGCAGAGGGTGGCATTGTATCACTTTAAACACAAGTGGGACAGACACAGACAGAGAGAGAGGCTGAGATGAGGTGCCACTGCTCTGCCCAGCAGAGAGATCTCCACTGTCCGAGCTTGACACTGAACTATTCTACTGACCTGAGAAACTGTGTCTGCTTCAGTTGGGATGGGGCTTTTGTTTGTTGTGTTCTTGATCAAACCCCCATGCATGGGATTGATGGAGATGATGGGTAGGTGGGTACATTGGGACTCGTATTGAGAGTTGTCCTTCCCCTGGTCAGGATGGACTCAGTGCCCTTGAAGGGAGTCTATATCCGTTAGAATTGGGGATGGTTCACTGACAGCAGTGTTTGTCAGTGTGGATTGTATCAGTCTCATTGTAGAGAAATATGAATCTGGCAGATATGACAAAGAGTAAGATCATAGAATTCTGTCCATTCTCTCTTTATCCCTGACCCATCAGTCTATTCCACACCTTACGCCCTCATAGATTTGCCTCACTGCCAGAATATTGAGAAACAGAACAAAGGTGAATGATAAAAATGGTGTTAAAATGTTTTGGACTATTTAAGTCTTTCCCACGGATGGTCTTCAGAATAACTGGACCTGGTATAACAGTCCCTTTCCATCCCTGTCCTTCCTCCATACTGGAGTATGCCCATTCTGAAGTCTGATCAGCAGGTCTTTAAACAACCCTCACATGGGAAATGTGGACTTGCTCCATAACAGCTCTTCCCAATTAACTCTCCCTAACTCCTGCATAATACTGTCTTAATTTATCCTCCCGAATTCAGTACCTTCCCACAAGGTCCTGACTTATCCTTATTCATAGCGATCTTAAAATTGAAGGAGTTGTGATCACTGTTTCTAAAATGCTGTCCCAGTGAAAGGTCAGTCAGCTGGCCAGGTCCATTAACAAATACAAGGTCCAGTGAGGCCTTGCCATAGTGAATCAGATCGCAGATTGGATGAACAACACCTCATCTTCCACCTGGGCTGCCTACAGTCCGGAGTACTCAACATTGAGTTCTCCAATTTCAAATAAGCTCTCTCCCCATCTACCAACTCCCTGCCCAGCCCCTCCCCCTCCCTTCCACCCCTCCCTACCACCAATTGGATTCATTCCTCCCATTGACCAACCAGGCCATACCCTCTTTCTGTGTTCACCTCACCACTCTGCCTCTTTCCCCATCCTAAACCCTCCCCCATGCCCCCACCGCTTTATCAGCAGCTCCCCTTACCCTCACTCCCGAAGCATTGACCTCTCCACCTCCTGATGCTTGCTGTGTTCTTCCAGCCTCCTGCTTGTCTCCGATGGTTAGTAAGGTGGCAGATGGCTCCAAATGAGGTGGTGGGGTAGTGAACAGTGAAGGAGGTTTACCTCAGTGTTAAACAGGACCTTGATCAGACAGGCCAATCATGAGCTGATATAAGGTTGGGTTTTAGGAGCTGTTTTACAGATAGTGATGGTCCATCAATCTTTCAATTGATCCCAGACTCCATTATGAAGGTCCAAGCAAACAGAGTTCATCCAGAGTCAGTTCCCACTGAGCTCAATGGAGTCAGTGAGAGCCACAAAACCTTCTCATGGCAGCACTGAGAGGGGTCGGCTCATCTAACACATCCAACTCCAATCCCCAGTGTCGGATCTGGTCTGTCACTGAGCCCTCTGACTAGGCCGTGGATTCGCCACCAACACAGCGGCTGATTGGTGGAAAGAAACAAATAAAGAGAGGGAGTGATATCAGCATCAGGCCAGAAGGGGTGGTGGGGAGGTGGAGAGGTGGGGGGGGAGGGTGGGTGGAGGTGGACCAAGAGAAAGGAAATCATTGCTGAAAATACATCTGTAATCAAAAGACACGGATTAGTTACAGTATATTACTCTGCATAATAGGAACATTCCCTTTTTTATTTAGTTTTGCCCAGATGAGTGGATGAGTGAATTCCGTGAGGACAGGAACCTGCCATTGCTGTTCCCACTCTGGCCTGCAGTGACCGATGATACTTGCCTCCATGTCATTGACCTTGTATCTCGTTCACTCACTGACAACTGGTTGCTGGGGCTGATGTTTTTCTGTGCATGTCTGATTCCTGTTTCAGTTATACTTTGGTTGTCCAGCTTTCTATTAACGGTTGCCCATTGCTGACAACACTTCCCACTGTTTTGCTCCTCCAGTCTCTTTGGTTTTGCTCCTCAGATGGAGGCATTCCTTGCCCGTTAGGAAAGGAATGTTACCGTGTTGCTGCCGCTCCTTTTCCTGTCAGTCCATTCCTCACCTGGACCCCTCATTCCGTTATCTGCTGCTTTCAATGTGGGCTCTCAGTTACTTTGATTTATTCATCAATTGGATTATTTTTATAACTGGATATTTCAGGGCAAGCTTTAACTGGTCTCTGAAACTGTTCTGTGTCACCACATAAACAAGTGCATTGGTGCAGCAGCTCAGGTTCCGCAGCATATATGAGGCTTGTACAAAAGCAGCGGAATCCAAGGAATGAGTGACAGGAAAGAAACGTAAAATATACAGCAACCAGAGAAGTATGAAACTTGCAGATATGGCAAAGAGTAAGATCACAGATTTCCTTCTGCTCTCTATCTCTGGGTCATTCTCGATTTTTCTCTGACCTCTGAGCCCCCTACGCACGTTAATGGCCTCAGAGATGTGTCTGACAGTCAGAATGTTAAGAAAGAGAATAAAAGTGAATGGGAGCATCGGTGTTAAAAATCGCTCAAAGTATTGAAAACTTGCCCACCGGCGGTCAGTATAGTAACTGGACCTGGTGGAACAGAACCATGGAACGTTGTTGATGACCTTTCCCGGTTTAAATCGAAAATAGTTGGAAATATTTTTAAATGAAAAGAAAATACAGATTATTGTTAGAACCCTAATTGAAGTATTCTCTCTCCAATACTTATTTTTCATCTGATGAAAACAAACAGTGACAAATCGATCAAAAGTGAAAGCAATGGTGAACCAGACAGAACAATCAATGGCCCAGCAACTCAGTACATAGATGACACTACACACAGGAGTGATGTCCAGGAAACACTGTGGAAACTAATACGATGCAAGCTGTTGAAGTACGACTTGGAAAACAATGAACAACAGATCAGATGTTGCCATGGCCACCATATAATGAGTGGTGCTTCTGGAAAATCCACACTTGCCCCGAGCTAAGATTAGAATCACCACTAGACAAACTGTAAGAGAGACAACAAGGAAAAAAGAGACTTTACTGATCAAACATATCTGTGCCTGAGCTCAGACTGTAAGTAATAGATATTAGAGAAAGATCACTGTTGGTCCATGTCATATGAAGTTTAAAGAATCTGAATCATTTACACTTTGAAAATACATAGAGATGGACATAAACAGCAGGTTAGTCTCAGAAACACAGTGACATATTCAACATTTTTTGGGGTTGACAGTGGTTGATTTCTGCTGCTTTGTACGTTGCTCAGGCTCGCTGGAGTTGTAAATTAGATGACAGCATCCACACAAATACTCCCAGGATCAGTAAAACAAAGAATGGGAGACTCCTAACACAGATGTGGATTACAAAATTCCTGAATTCAATTTTGGAGCCTCCACAGATGAGTTTACTCTTAAAGTACTGCACCCACACAACATGATTAACAGTACAAGGCACTGGATCACTCAACTGTGTCTAGGAATGGATGGCGTCCCAAATATGAACAAAGAAATGATAGCGCATTGAAACCCTCACTCTGAACATCCTGGCAAGCTAAACTAAGAAGATATTCACCAGTGAATCCAACCACAATGTCCCAGCTTGGATGCCCAATGCAATCAGTAGAACTTCAACATTTGGCACTGACTCCCCACCACCTGCCGAATACTGTATACTGCAGCCTTCACCCAAACCCACACGTGTGTAATATCCCAACAGTTAAGGAGTGCCAGGGGGCAGAGTTGAGTATGGTAGACATTACAAAAGAGAAAGTGCTAAAAAAAAGCCAAAAGGTCTAAAAATCGATAAATCTCCTGGCTCTGATAGGCTACATACTAGAGTTTTTTTAGATTACTTACAGTGTGGAAACAGGCCCTTCGGCCCAACAAGTCCACACCGACCCGCCGAAGCGTAACCCACCCATACCCCTACATTTACCCAACACTACGGACAATTTAGCAAGGCCAATTCACCTGACTTGCACATCTTTGGACTGTGGGAGGAAACCGGAGCACCCGGAGGAAACCCACGCAGACACGGGGAGAACGTGCAAACTCCACACAGTCAGTCGCCTGAGTCGGGAATTGAACCCGGGTCTCTGGCGCTGCGAGGCAGCAGTGCTAACCACTGTGCCACCGTGCCGCCCTTCTGAGGGAGGTGGCTGAGGAAATAACGGAGGCATTGGTTGTGATCTTTCAAAAATCACTGGAGTCAAGGAAAAAGTCCCAAATGATTGGAACATCACTGTTGTAACCTTCTTGTTCAAGAAAGGATCAAGACAAAAGATCGAAAATTATAGTCCAATTAGCCTAATCTCGGTTGTAGGTAAAATTCTCGAATCCGTCGTTAGATTAGATTACTTACAGTGTGGAATCAGGCCCTTCGGCCCAACAAGTCCACACCGACCCGCCGAAGCGCAACCCACCCATTCCCCTACATTTACCCCTTTACCTAACACTACGGGCAATTTAGCATGGCCAATTCACCTAACCTGCACATCTTTCGATTGTGGGAGGAAACCGGAGCACCCGGAGGAAACCAACGCAGACACGGGGAGAATGTTCAAAATCCACACAGTCAGTCGCCTGAGTCGGGAATTGAACCCGGGTCTCTGGTGCTGTGAGGCAGCAGCGCTAACCACTGTGCCACCGTGCCGCCCACAAAGATGGGATTTCTAAATTCTTGGAAATGCATGGTCAGATTGGAACAAGTCAGCACGGATTTAGTAAAGGGAAGTCGTGCCTGACAAACCTGTTTAAATTCTTTGAAGAGTTAACAAGCAGGTTAGACCAGGGAAACCCAGTGGATGTTATCTACCTAGACTTCCAAAAGGCCTTTGATTAGGTGTTTCACAGGAGATTGCTGAGTAAGGTGAGGGCCCATGGTGTTTGAGGTGAGCTCCTGGCATGGATTGGGGATTGGCAGAGAGTTGGGATAAAAGGTCATTTTTCGGAATGGTGGTTAGTGACAAGTGGTGTCCCACAGGGTTCAGTGTTGGGGCCGCAGCTGTTCACTTTATATATTAATGATCTGGATGAAGGGACGAGAGGGATTCTGGCAAAGGTCGCCAATGATACAAAGTTAGGTGGGCAGACAGGTAGTACTGAAGAGGTGGGGAGGCTGTGGAAAGATTTAGACAGTTTAGGAGAGTAGTCCAGGAAATGGCTGATGAAATTAAACATGAACGAATGCGAGGTCTTGCACTTTGGAAAACAGAATACAGGCATGGACTATGTTTTAAACGTTGAGAAAATTCATAAAGCCAAAGTACAAAGGGATCTGGGAGCGCTAGTCCAGGATTCTCTGAAGTTTGACTTGTTGGTTGAGTCAGTGGTTAAGAAAGCAAATGTAATGTCATTTTCCTCATGAGGGTTGGTATATAAAAGCAGCCATGTGCTACTGAGACTTTATAAAGCTCTGGTTAGGCCCCATTTAGAATGCTGTGTCCAGTTTTGGGCCCCACACTTCAGGAAGGACATACTGACACAGGAGCATGTCCAGCGGAGATTCACACGGATGATCCCTGGAATGGTAGGCCTAACATACGATGAATGGTTGAGGACCTGGGATTGTATTCATTAGAGTTTAGAAAGTTGAGGGAGATCTGATGGAAACTCACAAGATAATGCATTGCTTAGAAGGGGCAGACGCTGGGAATTTGTTTCTGTCAGGCGGGGAGAGTAGGACCCGTGGGCACAGCCTTAGAATTAGAGGGTGTCCATTTAGAACGGAAATAATGTACTATTGCTTGGCATCTGAACCTACCACTTTGGATTCAGGCCAATGTGAAAGATGAGCAGAGATGATGGCCTCAATGTCTTATCACTAGATTATTAATTCAGAGACCGATGTTCGATGTCCACCATGGCAGATGGTGGAACTTCAATTCAATCTAAATCAAGACTTCTACACTCTGATGGTGACAATGAACGGTTGATAGTTGTTAGAAAAGTAACAATTTCACTCACTAATATCCTTTAGAGAGTGTAACCTGTCATCCTTTCCTAGTCTTGGTTAACATGTGACTCCAGATCTACAATAGTCTGGTTGATTCTGGGCAATAAGGGAAGGGTGGTAAGTGTTGGTCTAACCAGCGACACCCATAACCTTTCAATTAATAAAAGCAAATGGAGCTCCCCGTGCACCGATAACTCACTGCTACCTTAGAATGCTCCCTTTTTAGACCACTCCCTGGTATTTGAATATCCCCACACCGAGTCCATTGTCTCAACTATGAAATTCCCCAAAATTGAACAACCTTTGAAGATAAGGGATCCTAAAATTCACTCAGTGTAGTTTTCTGAAATAGGAAGTACCAACACATTGGCCATTACTCTGCAGACAACCGAGGCAATGGGTTCTATCTCCTGGCTTTGACATCATCAAGAGTTGGGAAACTCTTTGGACTTGTTAACTTAAGCTTTGACGTGGATTATCCGAAGGGAAAGCCGATGCCCTGAATTCAGTGGAACCCCAGCACCAAGCATCCAGCCTTTCACCTTGTACATTTGTCCCACTCTCTGCCATACAGGATATTCCCTTGGAGTCTAACCAGCCCTCCTGTTCAGAGATCTCCCCTTGCAGATGTGGAAATTGTGATTACTTTAAAATGTACTCATTGAATATAAGTTTTAACTGTCAGGCACGTGATGGTGTCTCTGTGCATCTGCGTCCCTTGTTCTTCCAAGTGCTGGAGGTCATGGGTGTGAGAGGTGCTGGTAAAAAGAGCCCTGTCCGGTTCCTGGTTTGTAACTTGTAGGTGGTATTCATGCTGGCCGTGGTGTCATTGGTGAAGAGAGTGTGTGCTGAATGGTCAGTGGGGTAATTATGACAATCAGCTGTTTGTCCTGGACAATGTGGAGCTTTGTGAATGTTGCACTCAGTGTTGCATGTGAGCTGCACTCAGCCAGTTACTTGGAGAGAATTCAATCCCACCCCGAGCGATGCTTTCTGGATGGTGGGGATGGATTGCAGAGTAAGGCAGGGAGGTTATTGTCACAGTAAGCAGAGTGTCTGACATCCTCCTGGGGCCACAGCACCTATACGGCTGGAACAGGTCATTTCCTCGTCAATGATTGGTCCGGGTTGTGGATAATATTGCACTCAGTGATGGCAATGTCATAAAACACCAATGGGAGATTGGTAGATTCTCATGTTTTGAGATGGTCATTTCCTTGTGTTCATGGGATATGAATGTTACTTGTCAATTATCAGCTCAAGCCAGATGTTATCGCACTCTGTATGGACACAGATCTCTCTGTTATCTCAAGAGTAGTAAATGGTGCTGAACATTGTGTATTCACGGGCAAACCTCATTAATTTTGAAAAAATGACGGAGGGAGCAGCACTGATGAGGCGCCTGCAGATTTTAGGTCCAAGGTACACCTGTGAAGAATTCCTGCAGAGAAGTACAACGGCTGAGATGACTGACCTCCCACAGCCAGAACCATCTTCACCTGTCGTCAGGATGAAACAAAAGAGTCGTCATCTAATTGACTCCAGTTTTTAGAGTGCTTCTTATTATGAACATGTGTTCGTAATATATATGTTTAAGAGATTAACATTTCCTTTCACCATTAAAATATAACTGTGTAAACAATTATAACTGATTGAGGAACAGATATTCAATCCTCCTGTCAATGCAAGTTAACCGATCCTGAGTTTGCCGTAATATAGAATTAGCATGTTGACACACACACAATACAGTTGGACAGTGCAAGATATTCCCAGTAAAACTTGCAATTAAGTTCATGAGTATTCTGCTGTTAGTGCTGAACACTTACTACAATACTGTATTTACAGCGAGTTGTGAAAAGCAAGAACTCTGGTCCAGAAAATATCATTCCAGCAGTAACCCCCATTCAGTCCAATTCGACAATGACACATCCTCCCAGCAACATGAGGCCACAGCAATCAGAGGGTCCCAGCCTGAGCTTCGTCATCTCCATTCAGTACAATTCCATGATCAGTAATACCTTCACTTAGAGGGATTCCTGGAGAGCTGGATCAGTAATACACAACATTCTCGGAATGCCATTGTGAGTTATTGATCTCCTGACTTCCCCAAAGTCTGTCCACTACCTACAAGACACAAATCAGGAGTGTGATGGAATATTCTCTACTTGTCTGGATGAGCTCAGCCCAAACAACTCGGAAGAGACTTGACATCATCCAGGACAATTCCGGCCACATGATTGTCATTGCATCCACAAGCATAGAACATAGAACATAGAACATAGAAAAATACAGCGCAGTACAGTCCCTTTGGCTCTCGATGTTGCGCCGATCCAAGTCCACCTAACCTACACTAGCCCACTATCCTCCATATGCCTATCCAATGCCCGTTTAAATACCCATAAAGAGGGAGAGTCCACCACTGCTACTGGCAGGGCATTCCATGAACTCACGACTCGCTGAGTAAAGGATCTACCCCTAACAGCTGTCCTATACCTACCACCCCTTAATTTAAAGCTATGTCCCCTCGTAATAGCTGACTCCATACGTGGATAAAGGTTCTCATGGTCAACCCTATCTAAACCCCTAATCATCTTGTACACCTCTATCAAGTCACCCCGAAACCTTCTTTTCTCCAATGAAAACAACCCCAAGTGCCTCAGCCTTTCCTCATACGATCTTCCTACTATACCAGGCAACATCCTGGTAAACCTCCTCTGCACCCGTTCCTGTGCCTCCACATCCTTCCTATAGTATGGCTACCAAAACTGCACACAATACTCCAGATGCGGCCGCACCAGAGTCTTATACAACTGCAACATGACCTCAGGACTCCGGAACTCAATTCCTCTTCCAATAAAAGCCAGTATGCCATATGCCTTCTTCACCGCACTATTTACCTGGGTGGCAACTTTCAGAGATCTGTGTACATGGACACCAAGATCACTCTGCTCATCCACACTACCAAGTATCCGACCATTAGCCCAGTACCCCGTCTTTTTGTTACTCTTACCAAAGTGAATCACCTCACACTTACCTACATTGAACTCCATTTGCCACCTTTCTGCCCAGCTCTGCAACTTATCTATATCCCGCTGTAACCTGACACATCCTTCCTCACTGTTAACAACTCCACCGACTTTCGTAGCATCCGCAAACTTGCTCACCCAACCTTCTAGCCCCTCCTCCAGGTCATTTATAAAAATGACAAACAGCAATGGTCCCAAAACAGATCCTTGCGGAACACCGCTAGTAACTGAACTCCAAGATGAACCTTTACCATCAACTACTACCCTCTGTCTTCTTCCAGCCAGCCAATTCCTAATCCAAAACCCCAACTCACCCTCAATGCCATACCTCCGTATTTTTTGCAGTAGCCTACCATGGGGAGCCTTATCAAACGCCTTACTAAAATCCATATACACCACATCTACCGCTTTACCCTCGTCTACCTCCTTAGTCACCTTCTCAAAGAATTCAATAAGGTTTGTGAGGCACGACCTGCCCTTCACAAAGCCATGCTGACTATCCTTGATCACATTATTCCTATCCAGATGTTCATAAATCCTATCCCTTACAATTCTCTCTAAGACTTTGCCCACAACAGAAGTGAGACTCACCGGCCTATAGTTACTAGGGTTATCCCTACTCCCCTTCCTGAACAAGGGAAGTACATTTGCTATCCTCCAGTCTACTAGCACTATTCCTGTAGACAACGAGGACATAGAAAACAAGGTCAATGGCTCTGCAATCTCCTCCTTTGCTTCCCAGAGAATCCTAGAATAAATGCCATCAGGTCCAGGGGACTTATCTATTTTCACCCTTTCCAGAATTTCCAACACCTCTTCCCTACATACCTCAAAGCCGTCCATTCTAATTAATTGTGACTCAATATTCACATCGGCAACAATGTCCTGTTCCTGAGTGAATACTGACGAAAAGTATTCATTCAGTGTCTCCCCAATCTCTTCAGCCTCCACACACAAATTCAGACTACTATGCTTGACTGGAATTATTCCTACCCGAGTCATTCTTTTATTCCTGACATACCTATAGAAAGCCTTAGGGTTTTCCCTAATCCTACTAACTAAGGACTTTTCATGTCCCCTCCTTGCTGCTCTTCGCTCTCTCTTCAGATCCTTCCTGGCTACCTTATAACTCTCAATCTTCCCAATTGAACCTTCACGCCTCATCTTTACATAGGCTGCCCTCTTCCATTTAACAAGGGATTCCAATTCCTTATTAAATCACGGCTCCCTCACACGACCCTTTCCTCCCTGCCTGACAGGTACATACATATCAAGGACACTCAATAGTTGCTCCTTGAACAAGCTCCACATATCAATTGTGCCCATGCCTTGAAGCCTACTTTTCCAAGCCACGCATCCTGGTTGTGCCTCACCGCATCATAATTTCCCTGCCCCCAGCTATAACTCTTTCCCTGCAGTGCACACTTATCCCTCTCCATCACTAGAGTAAAAGTCACCGAATTGTGGTCACTGTCCCCAAAGTGCTCACCTACCTCCAATTGTAACACCTGGCCTGGTTCGTTACCCAGAACCAAATCCAGTATGGCCTCACCTCTTGTTGGCCTGTCTACATAACCGAAGTAGGGAGGGAGAGCATCCTCTCCCTCCATCACCAACGCTCAGTAGCTGCAGTGTGCAACATCTACAAGATGCACTGCATAAATTCACCAAAGATCCTCAGACAGAAACCTTCCAAACCCACGACCAGTTCCATCTAGAAGGACAAGGGCAGCATATAAAGGGGAACTCTAAAAGCTTCAGGTTCCACTCCAAACCACTCACCATTCTGACGTAGAAATATATCGCCATTCCTTCACTGTTGCTGGGTCAAAATCCTGGAATTCCCTCCCGAATGGCATTGTGGGCCAGCCCATAGGAGGTGGGCTGCAGTGTTTCAAGAAGGCAGCTCACCACCATCTTCTCAAGGGCAACTAGGGATGGACAATAAATTCTGACCAGCCAGTGATGCCCACATCCTACACCAATGAACAAATAGTGTCATAGTCATAGATTCCTACATCACGAAGACTGGCCCTTTGACCCAAACTGGTCCATGCTGACCAAATGTCCATCCATGCTAAGCGCATCTCCCTGCACTTGGCCTATATCCTCTTAATCCATTCCTATCCATGTATTTATCCAAATACCTTTTAAGTCTTAATGGAAATGGCTCAACCACTTCCACTGGCAGCTTGTTCTGTTTGTATACCACCCTTTGTGTAAAAAAAGGTTTCCTCTCAGGTTCCCCTTTCTTCTTTCCCCTCTAACCTTAAACTGATGCCCTTCAGTCCTCGATTCCCCAACCCTGGGAAAAAGATTGAGTGCATTCGCCCTGTCCATGCCTCTCTTGATCTTAATCTCCTCTATAAGATCCCTCACCCTCCTCAGTCTCCTGCGCTCTGAAGAAAAATGTCCCAGATAGTCCAACCTCTCCCCCAACTCAGACCATTGAGTCCAGGCAACATCCTTGTAAATTTCTTCTGCACTGTTTCCAGTTTACGAACATCCTTCCAATAAGAAGGTGACCAAAACTGAACACAATACTCCAATTGCAGCCTCACCAACTTTCTGAATAACTTTCACGTAACTTCCCAACTTCTCAGTGCTGTGACTGATGAAGACCAGAGTGCCAAAAGTCTTCTTCCCTGGCCTCTCTACCTCAATCTCCACTTTCGGAGAAAGATGAACCTGAACTTCAAGATCTCTCTGTTCCACTACACTGCTTAAGTGCTCACACATCTATTTTTGACTTCATGTGCCATTTATCGGCCCACTTCCCCAGCTGATCAAGGACTTGCTGCAATTTCTGATCACCTTCCTCACTGTCCATGATACCGCCCATTTTAATGTCATCAGTAAACTTACTGGTAAAAAACAAAATTCCATTAAATCACTGGATAATGCACCGTGCCCACGCAGTACAGACAAAAGACGTTATTCTCTCAGGAGAGGAATTACACCACAGCGTTAGTTTGGAAATGTTAACTGTGCACATTGATATCACACGAGGAACTCATACTGCCCTCATCCAGTGCCCAGTGAATCACGGGTAAAATGTATCTGTCATACACAGCATTGGATTAGTATTCAGACAGCACCCCACACCAATGAGTAGAATCCTCCAGGGTAGTGAAGGCTGAACTTCAAGATAAGAATAAAATATTTCAAGAGAGCCCATTCCAGAAAGCTGGTACCTGACTCAGTCTTCTGCATTGTACTAACCTCTGGGCACAATGGCAGTAACACATGCTCTGTGAACCTTACCCAAGCCTATTAAAGTCTGCATGACCGTACTGTGCA
Organism: Chiloscyllium plagiosum; assembly: GCF_037043375.1. NCBI lineage: Eukaryota > Metazoa > Chordata > Chondrichthyes > Orectolobiformes > Hemiscylliidae > Chiloscyllium > Chiloscyllium plagiosum. The sequence continues at coordinate 101,010,065 of NW_028270180.1, forward strand.
TCTTTTTACAAATGGCCAAACTAACACGTCCGTTTGACAATCAAATAATTCAACAATACACATCAGAATTGGAACACTGTACACAACATCTCTCCCAGTGATCTGTTCTCACAAATATCACAACCCCATATGTCCGCTTACAGGCAAAAACACACAGGATAGTCAAAGCCATCTGTGCTGACCCTTGCTTATCACTCCATAATGACCTGCCAAACCTCTTGCCCACGTTGTCCCTGTTCTCCCATGCGGAGCAAGCTGTCTGAGCAAGATCCACCAACAAAATCTCTTCACATCAGGGAATGGGAAACCAGGTAGCACTGAGAGATGGGTTGGTACAAAACCCCTCTGACCGATAGCAGGGTTTGAACTACCACAGAAAGAGAAACAAATAGAGAGTTGTCTTGCTAAACACTTGCTTGGCCAGCGAGGATCAGTACTCAGTCAAACTCCATCATTGTGTCCTCAGTGCAAACCCATTCTGCACAGTATGGAGGGAGAGACAATGCTGCACATTACTGAGGAGCCTCTTAATTCACAAACTATTCACTCAAAACTCCGTCAGTGAGGATACTATTGTCTGACATTGGGATTTTCTTTGCCAAATAGAAATAAAATAATTACCATTAACAGTGTGGAAACAAGTCTGATTTAATGCAATAAATATGATTTAATACAACTTACATTGTCCCAAGACTTACCAGGAATACCAACACAGGCAAGGATGTAGTATACTCTTCTGACCATTTGCCTTGGAAGATGCATTTTGTTGCTTGTGGAACAAGTTCACCTTTCCTGATGCTGGGAATCTGTCAGAATTGGAGAATTCGCTGGGTATTGGAGCTGACACAGTTCCACAGTCTTTATTTTGTGTTCTGTGGTATCTCCACTGGGAAACTGTGATCACATCTTCATTTTGAACAAACAGATTATGACAACAGGTTTATTTTAATGATGTGATACCCATGAGATTTAGGTCTCACCTGAATAAACCAAAGACTGGATTAATCTTTTCCTATTGTGTCTTAAATATTAATTGCAAATTATCTTCAAACAACAAGATTTGTATTATTTCACACACTATCAGTCCCATCAAGATCTAAATAATTTTTGAGTTTTTCCCCCACTGATGCACTTCATTTTGCTGAGGCTACTCAATCATTTAGTACCTCATGTTGTAAAGCTCCTTGCGATTTCTTCTACTGCACACTGTTACATCACTGCTTTCCTTGTTCATTCAGTTATCCAACTCAATTGGGAAATTTTACCCATGATTTAATACAAAAACTGATGCTGATGCTGATCAAAGCAAATGGTGGCAATTACAAGAGGTAATATCTTTTTCAAAACAAATACAAAAAACCCGAAGCCAATTCAGATCCTTCCCTTCAGAATCATTGAATGACAGAATCCCATAGAACAGTACAGGGCCTTTAGCCCATTGTCTTTCTTATGCCCATATTACGCTAAATTCACAATACTTCCACTTTCCATCACTTGGATCATAGCCTTGAACGTTATGACGGTTCAACTGTTAATCCAAGTATGTTTTCAAGGTTGTGAAGTTTCCCGTCTGGACCACCTTCCCAGGCAATGCAATCCAGGCCCCTACCATCTTCTGGGTGGGAAGATCTTTCATCATGTCCCATCTAAACCTCCTGTCTTCAGGCTTACAATGATGCCATCTTATTATTTGCCCATGAACAAGGGGAGCATCTGTTTTCTATTCACCCTGTCCACACCCCTCAGTCTTATACACCCCGATCATGCACTAAAGAAAGCAGCTTGAGCTTATCCAGCCTCTCTCTTCACAGCGACATTGCTACAGCTCAAGCAACATTCTGCTGAATCTCCTTTGCACTCCCTTTGTTACAATCACATACTTCCCATCGTGCAGTGACCAGGACTGTACACAATACTCAGACTGTGACCCAAACAAAGCAGCACCTCCCTGCTCTTCTAATCGATGTCTCAATTGGGAAGGGCATGTGTCCTGTCTGCCTTCTTTACCCTGTCCTGCTGCCTTCAGGGATCTGTTAACAATCACCTCAAGATCTTTCTGTTCCTCTAAGTGTCCTGGTGTTCTGCCATTTATTGAGTGTTGCCTTGTCTTGTGACTTCTGCCAAAGTGTATCACCTCACATTTATCAGGGTTCAACTTCATCTGCCACTGATTTGCCCGTCTGACCAATCTGTCTGGATCTATCTATAACCGATGACTATTTCTCTCGCTGCCAACTACTCGGTCAATATTTGTGTAATATACAAACGTATGTATCATCACCAACCTCCCCTTGTACCTATGCCCACATCACCATACCTACCCTGCACACCCCGAGTGATCCCACCCCCTCCCCACAAAAACATGCGCCTTTATCAATGTCATTTGTGATTATCACAAAGAATGAGTCACCCAGCACTGAGAGCTGTGGAACACCATTGGACACCAGCTTCCAATTACCCAAAAAGCCTTCTATCAACACCCTCTGGTTTCACTGACTGAACTCATTTTAGAGCCAAGTTGCCAAGTTACTCCGGATGCCACGTGTTTTTACCTTCGTTATCTCCCATGTGGGTCCTGGTCAAAGGCTTTTCTGAAATCCTCACAACCTATAGCAATTGACCTACTCTCATCTATACACCTGGTCACCTCCTCAAAAAGTTCCACCAGATTGGTTTGGCAAAACCCTACTCTGACAAAGCTGTGCTGACTCTCCATGATCAAACCGTGCGTCTTGAAATGGAGATTAATTCCCTCCTTCGAAATTTTCTCGAATAGCTTCTCTAACACTGATATAACACACACTGGTCTGTTATTCCTGGTCTATCTTTATTGCCTTTCTTGAAAAGTTTGATTTTATTTGATTTGATTTATTGTCATGTGCACCAAAGTACAGTGAAAAAACTTTGTTTACGAGCAAAACAGGCAGATCATAGTAAGCAAGGATGTACAGATTAGAAATACTGAGATAGAAGTACACAGATAACATTGCACAGCGCGTACTACTCAACAGTGACCCTGCACCGCTGTCTGACCCCGCACTGACCCTGCACAGCTGTGTGACCACACAGTGACCCTTCACAGCCGTGTGAACTTGCTGAGACCCGACATCACTGTGTGACCCAGCAGTGAAACTGCACCGCCTTGTGACCCTGCATTGACCCTGCAGTGACCCTGCACAGCCATGTGACCCAGTGGTGACCCTACACAGCAGTGTGATCCAGCAGTGACCCTGCACAACCATGTGACCCGACAGTGACCCTGCACAGTCGTGTGACCCATCAGGGACACTGCACAGTCCTGTGACCATGCAGTGACCCTGCACAGTTGTGTGTCCCAGCAGTGACCCTGCAGTGACCCAGCACAGCCGTGTGACCCAGCAGTGACCCTACACAGCTGTGTGTCCCAGCAGTGACTCAGCACGGCCGTATGACCCAGCAGCGTCCCTGCACAGCCGTGTGAACCAGCAGTGACCCTGCACCGCCATGTGACCCTGCAGTGACACTGCACAGCCGTGTGAGCCTGCAGAGACCCTGCATCACTGTGTGCACCAGCACTGACCCTGCACAGCCGTGTGACCCAGCAGTCACCCTGTACAGCCATGTGACCCAGCAGTGACCCTGCACCGCCATGTGACCCAGCAGTGACCCTGCACAACCGTATGACCCAGCAATGACCCTGCACAGCCGTGTGACGCAGCACTGACCCTGCATCACTGTGTGACCCAGCAGTGACCCTGCACAGCCGTGTGACCCAGCAATGACCCTGCACAGCCGTGTGACCGAGCAGTGACCCTGCACAGCTGTGTGACCCAGCAGTGGCCCTGCACAGCCGTGTGACCCAGCAGTGACCCTGCACAGCCGTGTGACCCAGCAGTGACCCTGCACCGCCATGTGACCCATCAATTACCCTGCACAGCCCGTGTGACCCAGCACTGACCCTGCACAGCCGTGTGACCCCGCAGTGACCCTGCACAGCCGTATGACCCTGCAGTGACCCTGCACAGCCGTGTGACGCAGTACTGACCCTGCATCACTTTGTGACCCAGCAGTGACCCTGCACCACTGTGTGACCCAGCAGTGACCCTGCAGAGCCGTGTGACCCAGCAGTGACCCTGCACAGCTGTGTGACCCATCAATGACTCTGCACAGCCGTGTGACCCAGAAGTGACCCTGCACAGCTGTGTGACCCAGCAGTGACCCTGCACAGCCGAGTGACCCTGCACTTAACCTGTACTGCCATGTGACCCAGCAGTGACTGCACAGCCATGTGACCCCGCAGTGACCCTGCACAGCGGTATGACCCAGCAGTGACCCTGCACAGCCGTGTGACGCAGCACTGACCCTGCATCACTTTGTGACCCAGCAGTGTCCCTGCACGACTATGTGACCCAGCAGTGACCCTGCACAGCTGTGTGACCCAGCAGTGACCCTGCACAGCTGTGTGACCCAGCAATGACTCTGCACAGCCGTGTGACCCAGCAGTGACCCTGCACAGCCGTGTGACCCAGCAGTGACCCTGCACAGCCGTGTGACCCTGCACTGAACCTGTACTGCCATGTGACCCAGCAGTGACTGCACAGCCATGTGACCCTGCAGTGACCCTGTACAGCGGTGTGACTCTGTAATGACCCTGCACAGCCATGTGATCCTTCAATGATCCTGCACTGCTGTCTGACCCAGCACTGACCCTTTACAGCCGTGTGACCCTGCACAGCCGAGTGACCCAGCCGTGACCCTGCACAGCCGAGTGACCCAGCAGTGACCCTGCATCGCTCTCTGACCCTGCAGTGACCCTCACAGCTGAACGCCTTTGCTGTTTGGTTTCACGCTCTGAATATGGAGTTCAGTCTGAGAAAAACAAACAGTGAAATTCACAGCTGTGGAGAAAACACACAGCAGGGGAACTGCTCACTTTGTTTGAAAAATCCTTCCTTACACCTCTTTTTAAATCTAAAATAATGAGTTGAATGGGGCTTTATTGAGATCTCTCTTGATTAATGTTTAAAAAAATATAAATCACAGATGCCAAGTTATCCGAGGGCAGTGTTTTTCTCAGCAGTAAGACTATGCTATTTTTTCGGTGTGTGGATTGTTCAACTGCAGTGATGGCCTTTGGGAAAGTGATGTCCTCTTCTTGTCGGAGGTGGGAGATTAGGGATAGTTTCCATGGTACTGGTAATGATGTTTCTACAAAGTATGTCTTGTTGCAAATGCTGTCAGTTTGCCTTTGTAGGTTGAAGCGACCGTTAGAGGCAATGAGGAATTTTCAGGAGCTACGGGGTGTAATGGATGGCAGTTGCAGGGAGGGAGATAAATCAAAGATGCAGTCAGCTAGATGGGTGACCTCCAGGAAAGGTAGGAGAGGGAGGCAGGTCATACAGGAACCTCCTATCGAAATTCCCATCTCAGACAAGTACACTGTTTTATACAGTACATGAATGTGAAAGAGAGAGTGTATGCGAACGTGAGAAAGAGTTTGTGCGAAAGCAAGAGAGAGAGTATGTGCAAATGCAAGAGAGAGAGAGAAAGTGTGTGCGAACACACGAGAGAGAGTTTATATCAATGGGAGAGAGACAGAGAGTTTACACGAATGTGAGAGTGTGTGCAAATGAATGAGAAAGAGAGTGTGTCCGAATGCGAAAGGAAGTGTGTGTGTATGCGATAGAGAGTATGCATGCGTGCAAGGGGAAGAGTGTGTACATGAGCGAGACATTCGGCGCATGTGCAAAAGACAGTGTACGTATGAAAGCAAGACAGTGCATGCAAGAGAGAGAGAGTGCGTATGCAGTGTCAGAAAGGTTGTGTGGGTGCAAACAAGGGAGTGTGTCTACGAGAAAGTGCGCGAGAGAGAGAGCATGCGAGAGAATGTGTGAGAAAGAGAGCATGTGAGAAAGAGAGAGTGTGTGTGCCTGCATGAGAGAAAGAGACTGCGTGTGGGTGAAAGAGAGAGTGTGCGAACAAGAGCGAGAGTATGCACATGCGAGAGAAAGAGTGTGCGTGTATGCAATAGACTGTGCATGTGAGAGAAAGCGAGCGTGTCCTTGTAAGACAGAGTGTCCCTGTGCAAGAGAGGCAAAGTGCACGAATGCACAAGGGAAGGAGTGTCTGAGTGCATGAGAGAGAATGAGTGTGTGCACATGCAAGAGAGATAGCGGGCGTGTGTGAGAGAGATAGTGTATGCAAAACAGAGTGTATACATGAGAGAGAGAGATTGCATGCGAGAGAAAGGAAGTGCGTGCATGTGAGACAGAGCGTGCACGTGTGAGCGATAGAGTGCGTGTGCAAGAAAGAATGTGAGCATACAGGAAAAAGAGAGAATGTGTGTGAGATGGTGACTGTGTGCATGTAAGAGTGCGTGTGCGAGAGAGAACGTGTGCATGCGCAGAAGAGAAATGTGTACGTGTGCAAGACAGAATGTGCGTGCAGAGAGAGAGAGTATGTGCATGTAAGAGAAAGAGTGTGTGTGCAAGAGAGTGTGTGTGCACGTGAGAGGAAGTGTGCGTATGCACATTGTATGTCAGTGTTCCTCCGAGAGAGGGTCTGCCTGCGAGAGAGAGTGCCTGTGAAAGTGTGCATGTGAGAGGGAGTGTGTCCATGTGAGAGAGTGTGTGTATTTGAGAGAGAGTGTGTGCATGTGAGGGAGAGTGTGTGCATGTGAGAGAGAGTGTGTGCATGTGAGGGAGAATGTGTGCATGTGAGGGTGAGTGTGTCCATGTGAGAGGGAGTGTGTGCATGTGAGAGAGAGTGTGTTCATGTGAGAGAGAGTGTGCATGTGAGAGGGAGTGCGTGCATGTGAGAGAGAGTATGTGCATGTGAAAGGAAGAGTGTGGATGCATATTGTATGTCAGTGTACCTCCGAGAGTGGGTGTGCCTGTGAGAGAGAGTGAGCATACAAGAGAGAGTGTGCGAGACAGAGAGTTTACATCAATGTGTGAGAGAGAGTTTACGCAAATGTAATAGAGTGTGCACAAATCCAAGACACACAGTGTGCGAACACAAGAGGAAGAGTGTGTGAAAACGTGTGTGCGTGTATGCAAGAGAGAGAGTATGCACGGGTGCAAGAGGAAGAGTGTTTGCATGCTCGAGACATTAGGCACGTGTGTGAGAGAGAGTGTGTACGAGAGAGAGCATGCAACAGAGAGAGAGTGTGTGCTTGCATGAGAGAACGAGACTGTGTGCGAGTGATAGAGAGAGTGTGTGCAAACAAGAGAGACTGTGCACAAGAGAGTGTGCACATGCGAGAGAGGGTGCATCCTTGTAAGAGAGTGTCTCTGTATAAGAGAGACAGAGTGCATGCGTGTACAAGAGAAAGATCGTGTCCGTGTGAGAGAGACATCGTGTGCAAAAGAGAGTGGGTGCAAGAGAAAGAGATTGCATTTGGGAAAAATGAAGTGCATGCATGCGTGAAAGAATGTGTGCGAGAGATAGAATGTGTGCAAGAGAGAACGTGCGCATATATAAAAGAGAGAATGTGTACGCGTGTGTGCGAGAATGCGTGCGAGAGAGAGAGTATGTGCATCTCAGAGAGTGTGTGCATTTGAAAGGACGAGTGTGCACATGCATATTGTATGCCAGTGTACCTCCGAGAGAGGGTGTGCCTGCGAGAGAGAATGCCTGAGAGAGAGGTTGTGCCTGTGAGAGGGAGTGTACCTGTAAGAGAGAGTACGCGTGAAGAACTGAATGTGGTATGCGAGGGTCTGTGTGTGCGTGTACACGTGTGAGAGCGCGAGTGAATGAGAGTGAGGGATGGTGTATGGTTTGTGAATCATACCTGGGTCAGGTACATAAAAACATGGTTTACACACAGTTACATAAAGGAGTGACTGCATTGACACTGAAAGTGTGCACTCAGATAGACACATACATACCAGGAATGATCTTTCTCTCTCTGCCTCTCTCTCTCTCACACACACACCCCCACACAAAGGCACTTATGTGATGATAATTGAGCTCAGACCCTCACTGACTCTCTCCCCTGACAAAACCTGCGCACAGTCCCCATAAAAAAAGACAGTCCTCTACTGAGGACAGTTTGGGGTCGGGTGGGTGGAGTTGTGGGGGGGGGGGGGGAAATGTGGATATTGAAGAGTAGGCATGTGATCAATGTTTTCATTCCCAATCGCTGCTGGTATATTTGAGAAGGGGAACGGAAATAAGAGATTGAAAGTTAAGTTAGAAATGGCTGCATGTCGAGCAGGGCAAGGAGAGACAGAGACAGAGAAACACAGGGACAGCGAGAGACAACGAACAAAGAAATTTACAGCCCAGGAACAGTCCCTTTGGCCCTCCAAGCCTGAGCCAATCCAAATGTACTGTCTAAACCTGTCGCCCAATTCCTAAGTATCTGTATCCATCTGCTCCCCACCTACTCATGCATCTGTCCAGACACATCTTAAATGTACCTACCGTGCCTGTCTCTACCACCTTTGCTGGCAACCCATTCCAAACGCCCACCACCCTCTGTGTGAAGTACTTGCCACGTGTATCCCCCTTAAACTTTCCACCTCTCACCTTGAAAGTGTGACCTCTTGTTATTGAATCCTTCACTCTGGGAAAAAAGCTTGTCTCTATCCACCCTGTCTATACCCTTCATGATTTTGTAAACCTCAATCAGGTCCCCCCTCAATCTACCTTTTTCTAATGAAAATAAACTTAACCTACTCAACTGCTCTTCATACCTTCCATACCAGGCAACATCCACATAAACCTTCTCTGCACCCTCCCCAAACCGTCCACATCCTTTTGGGAATGTGGTGACCAGAACTGTACACAGTATTCTAAATGTGGCCGAACCAATGTCCTTTACAATTTTAATATGACTTGTCAGCTCTTATACTCAATACCCCGTCCAATGAAGGCAAGCATACTATATGCCTTCTTGACCACTCTAACCACCTGTGCAGCAACCTTCAGGGTACAATGGACCTGCACACCCAGATCTCGCTGCCCATCAACTTTTCCCAAGGCTCTTCCGTTCATTGTTTAATTCGTTCTAGAATTAGTCTTGCCTAAATGCATCACCTCACATTTGTCTGGATTAAAATACATCCGCCACTTTTCCACCCAACTCTCCAGTCTATCTATATCCTCCTGCATTATCTGTCAGTCCCTTATGATTTCTGCTACTCTACCAATCTTTGTGTCATCTGCAAACTTGCCGATCATAAAAACAGTGCCCTCTTCTAGATTATTTATGCATATTACAAACAACAGTGAACCCAATACTGACCCCTGTGGAACACCACTGGTCACCTTTCTCCAGTTTGAGAAACTCCCTTCAACTACTACTCTCTGTCTCCTATTGCTCAACCAGTTCTTTATCCACCTCGCTAGAACACACTGCACACCATGTGACTTCACTTTCTCCATTAGTCTACCATCGGGAATCTTATCAAACGCCTTATTAAAGTCCATATATATGACATCAACAGCCCTTCATTCATCTATCAACTTGATCACAACCTCAAAGAACTCTATTAAGTTGATAAGGCATGATCTCCCCCACACAAAACCATGTTACCTGTCACTCATAAGTTCACTCTTTTCGAAATATAAGAACGAGCAGCACTTTAAAAGCCATTGCTTCCAAGCAAACCTTTTGCACTATAACCTGGTGTTGTGTGAATTCATGGGACATTGGAACCAGTACCTGGGACGAATGGACCTGCACTCTCACATCTCTCTGCACATGAAATTCCCCAAGGCTCTTCCGGTTTTTGTATAATTTGCTCTAGAATTTGTCTTGCCTAAACGCATCACCTCGCATTTGTCTGAATTAAAATCCATCCGCCACTTTTCCGTCCAACTATCCAACCTATCTATATCCTCCTGTATTCTCTGTCAGTCCCTTATGCTTTCTGCTACTCTACCAATCATTGTGTCATCTGCAAACTTGCTGATCATACCAACAGTGACCTCTTCTAGATCATTTATGTATATTACAAACAACATTGACCCCAGCACTGACCCCTGTGCAACACCACTGCTCACCTTTCTCCAGTTTGAGCAACTCCCTTCAACTACTACTCTCTGTCTCCTGTTGCTCAACCAGTTCTTTATCCACTGGAACACACTGCACACCATGTGACTTCACTTTCTCCATTAGTCTACCATGGGGAATCTTATCAAACGCCTTACTAAAGTCCATGTAAATGACATCAACAGTCCTTCATTCATCTATCAACTTGATCACTTCCTCGAAGAACTCTATTAAGTTGATAAGGCACGATCTCCCCCTCACAAAACCATGTTGCCTATCACTCATAACCCATTCTTTTCTAAATATAAATAAATCCTATCCCTCAGAAGAGAGAAAGATAGAGGGAGAGAGAGACAGACAGACAGACAGGGACAGCGAAAGAGATTTGATTCTGGGAACCACATGTCCAGCAGGAAGTTCCCGAGAGATCCTTGGCAAATACCCCCTCCCTTCCCAGCGCTGTGTGTGTCAGGGTGTCTTCAGTCAAGCTCGTAGACACGAGTGTGGGACCAATGATTCAGAGACCTCCTTAGGGAGCAGACTGACAGATGTTGCAATGTGTCAGAGATGCAGTGGAGGAGTCCACAAACCACTCACCGAGAATAAATGTGGACAAGAAATTGTCAGATTTATTCTCAAACCCTGTTTTCTCTCTCTCGCCTGTCCGATTGAGAGTGTGTGACTGTGTGTGTGTGTGAGATTGTGTTTCTGTGTGTTTATTCAAGTTTCCAGCCTGTGTTTAATTGCTGTCTTCTGATTTGTTGGTATTTTGATGTTGCAGTGATGTTATGCAATGCATTGATGATGGAGATGGGGATGAGGAAGGAGGAGTGCTTTTAAACCGAGGATCCTGCTGTGTACTTTTGCATCAAAGTGCTTTCACTCGGCCTTTTCAACTCCTCTTTTTCCTCTTTTATGCTCACAAACGTTTGTTGGGAAAGCTGCAAAGTGAAGATTCAAAATGACTGGGGCCAGGAAAGCCTTGGATAAGAACAACCTCCAGAGGGGTAGCACAGGCCTGAGGCCTAAGGCCTGTTCACCAGGCTGCACCCTGTGGGGCTCAGCTGAGGTCAAAAGGGTAACTAGGGAGAAAATAGGGCCCCTCAAAAATCAGCAAGACAGCCTCTATGTGGAACCACAGGAGATGGGGAGATACTAAACGAGTAGTTTGCATCAGTGTTTCCTGTGGAGAAGGGCATGTGTTATGAAGTTGAAGGTGTGCACTATACCTTTACGAGACAGCGAAAGCTGAAAGCTTCCAAGCACCTATCATGTCACTGACTAGCATTCACAGAATGACCTGGAAAATTGAAAGGTATAACATTTGGTTGTAACGTAGATACCTCAGTTGTTTTCACAACAGTTGGAATTTAACCAATCAAGTTAAATTATGCCCCAAGATGATAAAACGCAATCAAATTAGAATTTTACTGTTCTGACAACATCCAACCAATTAGATGATCTAACGTTTCGGGTATAAAAACCAGGCATTTTGGACAGTTAGCCAGAGAGATAGAGCACCAACTGCCATTGACAGATTTCTATTCACAACATTCACGATTAAACGTACCTTTTTCATATGAAACATCTTTGCAGCAGAAGACTGAAGATGATCCAGGGAGATCTACAAACAGAAGACCAACACTGGAGACGACAGACGCAGTCTGGTTTTGAAAAGTACGTTGCTCTAATTTTAATCGGGGCTCTTATTGGATCAGTATATTGTTATAGAGTGGGAGGTAGATAAAACCCTTTAAGAGAAAGGAAGCTGCGGCTGTAAATAGTCGTTTAGTCGTCACTTTTACAGTTAAAGAATAAAAGTCATGTTTCTTCTTTAAATAGTGGAATTTGGGGAGTTCTCTGTCCCTCATACTTGAACAGATTATGAGCTGATTTTCTCTGTGTTTGGTTTAATTATCAGAAGGAGCGTTTACCATCATGTCGTAAGACATGGAAGATGACATCATGAAAATGTCCAAACTAAAGAGGAGGAGGTGCTGGATGTCTTGAAATGAATTAAAGTGGATAAATCCCCAGGACCTGATCAGGTGTATCCTAGAACTCTGTGGGAAGCTAGGGAAGTGATTGTTGGGCCTCTTACTGGGATATTTGTGTCATCGATAGTCACAGGTGAGGTGCCAGAAGACTGGAGGGTGGTTAATGTGACAGGGAAGAGACAGGGAACTATAGACCAGTGAGCCTGACATCGGTGGTGGATAAATTGTTGGAGGGAATCCTGAGGGACAGGATGAACATGTGTTTTGAAAGGCTGGGACTGATGTCTCACAAAATCGATTTAGTTTTTTGAAGAAGTAACAAAGAGGATTGATCATTATAGGAAAGTACACGTAATCTATATGGACTTTAGTAAGGCGTTTGATAAGGTTCCTCATGGTTAGCAAGATTATATGTCATGGAATACAGGTAGAACTAGCCATTTTGATACAGAACTGGCTCGAAGGTAGAAAACAGAGTGTTGTGGTGGTGGAAGGTTGCTTTTCACACTGGACGTCTGTCGGCAGTGGATTGCCACAAAGATCGGTGCTGGGTCCACTACTTTTCATTATTTATATAAATAATTTAGATGTGAACATAGGGGGTATAGTTAGTAAGTTTGCAGATGACAACAAAATTGGAGGTGTAGTGGACAGCGAAGAACCTTACCTCAGATTACAACAGGATCTTGATCAGATGGGCCAATGGACTGAGGAGTGGCCGTTGGAATTGAATTTCGATAAATGTGAGGTGCTGCGTTTTGAAAAATCAAATCAGAGCAGGACTTATACACTTAATGGTTTTGTCCTTGGGAGTGTTGCTGAACAAAGAGACCTTGGAGTGCAGGTTCATAGTTCTTTGAAAGTAGAGTCGTAGGTAGATAGGATAGTGAAGAAGGCATTTGGTCAGAGCATTGAGTGTAGGAGTTGGGAGGTCATGTTGTGGCTATGCAGGACATTGATTGGGCCACTTTTGAAATATTTGCATGCAGTTCTGGTCTCCATCCTATCGGAAGGATGTTGTGAAACTTGAAAGAATTCAGAAATGATTTACAGTGTTATCAGGGTTGGAGAGTTTGAGCTATAGGCTGAGACTGAATAGGTTGTGTCACAAGCTAATTGGCACAGGCTTCAGTAAGATTAAGCAAGTAAATGCGTGGCTGAAAGATTGGTGTGGGAAAAATGGTTTGAATTCATGGCTTGGAGTTGCCAGCATAGGACTGGCGTGGACAAAGTTAAAAGACACAAAACATGAACCACCTGATGAAGGAGCAGTGCTTTAAAAGCTTTTGCTTCCAAACAAACCTTTTTCATTATAACCTGGTGCTGTGTGAATTTTAACTTTGAATTCATGGGACATTTGCACCAGTAGCTGGGAAGAAGGGACCTGTTTTGATGGGATGGTCTTCATCTGAACCATGCTGGACCAGAGTCCAAGAAAATCGCTTAACTCGGGCTGTAGACAGGGATTCAAAATAAATGGGGAGGGGGGGTATTTTATCAGGGAAATTAGGAAACCCAAGAGCAGATAAGAACAGAGATCTCTGGAGAAGTTATTAAAATCTCCAGCACAGATACAAATAAGGCAGAGCGTATAGAAATGATTAGCATTCAAACTACAAAAACACTGGACAAACAAATGATAATGAGGAGGGGAAGATTAACACAGGGCTGAAGGTGTTCCATCTGAATGCACGCCGTAGAAGGAATAAGGTAAATGAGCTTGTGGCGCAGATTGAAATGAGCAGGTATGATGCAATGGGCATCACGGAGACATGGCTACACGGGGATCAGAAAAAGATAAGCAGGTGGGCAGATGGGGATGGGGTTGCTTTATTAGTCAGAAATGAAATTAAATTAATAGCAAGAAATGAAGGAGGTTCAGATCGTATAGAATTTGGGTGGTTAGAACCACCGTTGGTGTTATGTACAGCCTCCAAATAGCAGTCAGGAGCTGGGGCACAAGATACACCAGGAGATAGAATTGATGTGGAGGAAAGGTAAAGTTACAGTGATCATGGGGGATGTCAATACGCAGGCGGACTGGGAAAATCAGGTTGGTAGTGGATGGCAAGGAAAGGAATGTGTGAAATGTCTAGATTAGATTCCCTACAGTGTGGAAACAGGCCCTTCGGCCCAACCAGTCCACACTGACCCTACAAAGAGTAACCCACCCAGGCCCATTTCTCTCTGACTAATGCACCTAACACTATGGGCAATTTAGCATGGCCAACCCACCTGACCTGCACATCTTTGGACTGTGGGAGGAAACCCACGTAGACATGGGGAGAATGTGCAAAGAGATGTCCACAAGATGGCTTTTTGGAGCAGCTTGTGGTGGAGCTCATGAGGGAGCAGTCAATACTGGATTTACTGTTGTTCAATGAGATAGGTGAAGGAACCTTAGGAGGCAATCATCATATGATTGAATTTACTCTACAATTTGAGAGGAGATGGTAGAATCATAAGTAATGGTATTATAGCTAAATAGAGGCAACGACAGAGTCATGAGGGTGGAGCTGGGTAGAATTGACTGGGAGAAGTGCCTGACAGGACAGTGGAATAGCAATGGCAGGCGTTTCTGGGAGTATTTCAGGAGACACAACAGAGATTCATCCCGAGGAAAAAGAAGCATGGTCCAGGGAGGATGAGACAACAATAGCTGAGTTGGGAAGTCAGGGATTGCAGAAAAGCAAAAGAGAAAGCACCGAATGTGGTGAAGGACAGTGAGAAACCAGAGGATTGGGAAGCTTATAAAGACCAAAAGAGGGCAACACAAAAAGGAATAAGGCGAGGGAGAAGATAAAATATAAGGGTAGGTTTGCCAGTAATTTAAAGGAAGACTGTAAGAGTTTCTTTCGATATGTAAAGGGCAAAAGAGAGGCAAAAGTGGATATTGGGTCACTGGAAAAGGACACTGGAGAAGTAGTGGTTGGGAACAATGAAATGGCTGAGGAACTGCACAAGTACTTTGTGTCAGGCTTCACTGTGGAATACTTGAGGAATATCCCAATACATACATTGAGGGGACAGAGCTGAGTATGGTGGCCATCACCAAGGAGACAATTTTAGAGAACCTGAATGGCCTGAAGGTGGATAATCACTTGGACCAGATGGACTACACCCCAGACATCTAACGGAGATAGCTGAAGAAATAGTGGAGGCATTAGTGTTGATCTTTCAGGTATCGTTAGAATCAGAAAGTATCCCAGAGGACTGGAAAATTGCCAAGGTAACACCCCTGTTTAAAAAGTGAGTAAGGCAGAAAATGACAGACTGATTAGCCTAACCTTGGTCATGGGTAAGATCCTGGAATCCATTGTGACTGGTGAAATTTCTAAATACTAAGAAGTGCAAAGTAAAATAGGGCAATGTCAGCAAAGTCATCAAGGGAAGTCCTGCCTGACAAATCTTCTGGAATTCTTTTAGGAAGTAATGGGAAGGTTGGACTAAGGAGAGTCGATGGATGTTATCTACCTGGACTTCAAGAAGGCCTTTAACAAGGTTCCATACAGGAGGCTACAGAGTAAGAAGTGTTTGTAACTCATGTTGATTGTCATCCACGTGTGTGGCTACTAATGATAGCTGGTCGTGTCGTTTCGTGGCGAGTTGGTGTTCATGGATACGGATCGTTACCTGTCATCCTGGTTGTCCTATGTAGTGTTTTGTGCAGTCCTTGCATGGGATTTTGTACACTACGTTGGTTTTGCTCATGCTGGGTATCGGGTCCTTTGTCCTGGTGAGTTGTTGTCTGAGAGTGGCTGTTGGTTTGTGTGCTGTTATCAGTGCTAGTGGTCGTAGTAGTCTGGCTGTCAGTTCAGAAATGTTCTTGATTTATGATAACGTGGCTAGTCCTTTGGGTTGGGGAATGTCCTCATTCCATTGTCTTCCCCTTAGGCATCTGTTGATGAAATTGCGGGGGTATCCGTTTTTAGTGAATAAATTGTAGAGGTGTTCCTTTTCCTCTTTTTGCAGTTCTTGTGTACTGCAGCGTGTTGTGGCCCTTTTGAACAGTGTCTTGATGCAACTTCATTTGTGTGTGTTGGGGTGGTTGCTTTCGTAGTTCAGGACTTGGTCTGTGTGTCGCTTTTTAATTCCTACACCCTTTTGACTGTTGTAATTGCACCAGCCTCCACTACTTCCTCTGGCAGCTCATGCACACAGTGCCCTCTGTGTGAAAAATGTTCCGCTTAGGTACCTTTTATGTTTCCCCTCTCAACTTCAATAGATGCCATCTGCTTCTGGACTCCTCCACCACAGGGAAATCACTTTGCCTTTTTACCCTTTTGAGACCCTTCATGATTTGGGAACCTCTATAAGGTGACCCCTCAGCCACTGACACTCCAAGGATTATAACCTCAACCTATACAGTCTTAACCTCCAGCACAAACCCTCCAACCTTGGCAACATCCTTATAAATCTTTTCTGAACCCTTTAAAGTTTCACAACACCCTTCTGTTAGGAGGGAGTCCAGAATTGCACATTATATACTAAAAGTGGCCGAACCAATACCGCAACATGGCCTCCCAACTCCTTTACACAATTAACTGAGCAATAAAGACAAAAGTGCTAAAGGCCTTCTTCACTATCCTATCGAAATGTTAGTCCACTTTCAACGATCTATGAAGGTGCACTTCAGGTCTATTTCTTCAGCAATACCCAAGTACCTTGTCCATTCAGTGAATAAGTCCTGCTCTCTTTTGCCTTTCCAAAACGCAGCACCTCAGACTTGTCTAAATTAATCTCCATCTTCCACTCCTCAGCCCAGTGGCCCATCTGATCAAGATCTGTTGCAATCTGAGATAATCATCTTCACTTTCTTCGACACCTCCAATTTTACTGTCATCTGCAAACTTACTAACCATTCGTCCTATGGTCACATCGAAATCATTTATATAAATGACAAAACAACAATGGACCCCGCACCAATCCTTGTGGCACTCCACTGGTCACAGGCCTCCTATCTGAAAAGCAAACCTTCACCACCACCCTCTTTCTTCAACCTTCAATAAAAAGAAGTGTTGCAAGCTTCAGTTAACTGAAGATTCAGATCAGTGCATCACTAAATGAAAAAAATATGCAGGGCATCATTAATTGGAGATTTCATGCAGGTGCCATTTAAATTCGAAGTGGGAGAACTGGGGCAGGATAACACTCAATGGGAGAATTGGTGCAGTTCCAGGATGTGTGCAGGATAGGGAAATGGGAGAAATAGCCATAAATAGAGTCATACAATCACAGAGATTTACAACACAGAATCAGATCCTTCGGTCCAACTTGTCCATGCCACAATTTAAGAATTCTGGCAGTGCTCCACTAAATTGGAGAATCATTGCAAGGAACTACTTACTGAGGGAATTGGAGAAGGGCTTATCGAAATGTGAGAAATGTAACAGGGCATCAGTTAATGGGAGAATTCGTGCAGTGTAACACTAAATGGGAGAATTCGGGCAGGACAATACTTGATGGGAGATTTGGAGTTGGACACCCCTAAATTGTTCAAGGACATCAGTCAGTATGAGGATTGGTGTAAGGCAACACTGAGTGGAGAACTTGTTCAGGACATCAGTAATTGGGGAAATGGTGCTAAGCAACACTGAATTGAAGAATCGGTGTGGGGCATCAGTAAATGAGAGACCTGGTGCAGGGTGCTGATAACTTCACGAATTGGAGCAAATGGGAGAACACGGGCAATGAATCAGAAAATAGGACAAATGTTGGAAAGGATTAGTGGTGGAGATTCAACACAGTGAACCACAAAATGGGGAAGTTGGTGCAGTTCACCACGAAAGGGGGGATATGTGTAGATTCAGTAATTTGGAGATTTTATGCCGGGAACGCAAGAAGAGAGAATTCTGGCAGCAGACTACTAAATGGGAAGTTTGTTGCAGGGAAATACTGAATGGAAGACCTGGTGCACAGTGGAGCTAAATTAGAGAATGAGTGCATGGCATCAGGAAATGGGAGAATTAGAGTAGGGCACCCTTAAATGGTAGAATCGGACTCGGGCATCAGTAAATGGAAGAATTAGTACATGAATATGAGTAAATGGGAGATTTGGTGGGGAACAGTAAATTGGAGTTTCGGTGCACAGTGCCATAACATTGGAAAACTGGTGTGAGTGTCGATATATTACAAAATTGGAGCAGAGCATGTCTAAATTGGGGAATAGGGGACAGAGAATCAATAAAAAGAAGAAATGTTGCAAGCATCGGTAAATTGCAGATTCAGTTCAGTGCATCACGAAATGAAAACAATTCAGCAGGGCATCCGTACGTGGAAGAAGTGTTTCAGGGAACAATTAAATGGAAGGAATTGACACAGGGCAACACTAATTAGAGAATTCATGCAGGTGCCTTCAAATTGAGCAGGATAATACTCAATGGGAGACTTTGGTGCAGTTTCAGGACTTGTGCAGGATTGGTAAATGGGAGAAATGGTGCAGAGCAGCAGAGCCATAAATAGAGTCATACAATCATAGAGATGTACAACATGGAAACAGACACTTCAGTCCAACTTGTCTATGTCTCAATTTTAGAATTTTGGCAACACTCCACGAAATTGGAGAATCATTCCAAGGAACGAATAAATGCAAGAATTGGGCAAGGGCTTATCAAAATCAGAGAGTTTGAAACAGGGCATCCGATAATGGCAAATTGGTGCAGTTAGCACCAAATGGAGAATTTGAGTTCAGCAGTAAATGGGAGAAATGGTGCAGTGTAGCACTAAATGGGAGAATTAGGACAGGACAATACTTGATGCGGGAATGACAGTAGTGCACCCTTAAATTGGGCGAGGGCATCAGTCAATATGAGGATTGGTGTAAGGCAAAACTGAATGGAGAACTTGTTCAGGACGTCAGTAATTGGGAAAAATGGTGCTAAGCAACACTGAATTGGAGAATCGGTGCGGGCCATCAGTAAATGAGAGACCTGGTGCACAGTGGAGCTAAATTAGAGAATTGGTGCATGGCAACAGTAAATGGGAGAATTAGGGGAGCGCACCCTTAAATAGTAGAATCAGTAAATGGAAGAATTAGTACAGGGATATGAGGAAATGGGAGATTTCGTGGAATTAGTAAATGGCAGATCTGGTGCAGAGTGCCATTACAATGGAAAACTGGTGGGAGTGCCAATATATTGGAAAATTGGAGCAGAGCATGTCTAAATTGGGGAATAGGGGCCAGGGAATCAATAAAAAGAAGAAATGTTGCAAGCATCGGTAAATTGGAGATTCAGTTCAGTGCATCACGAAATGAAAACAATTCAGCAGGACACCCGGACGTGGAAGAAGTGTTTCAGGGAAAAACTAACTGGAAGGAATTGATGCAGGGCAACAATAATTGGAGAATTCATGCAGGTGCCATTAAATTCTCAGTGGGAGGACTGGGGCAGGATAACCTCAATGAGTGAGTTGGTGAAATTACCGACTTAGTGCAGGATTGGTAAATGGGAGAATTGGTGCAGGGAAGCGGAGCACTAATTACAGCCTTAGCGATGTCCAGCACGGAAACAGACCCTTCGATCCAACTTGTCCACGCCTAAATTTAAGAATTCTGGCAGTTCTCCACTAAAGTGGAGAATCATTGCAAGAAACTACGAAATGCAAAATTGGAATAGGCCTTATCAAAATGTGAGAATTTGCAACAGGGTATCAGATAATGGGTGAATTAGAGCAGTTCAGCACAAAATGGGTGAGTTATGCGGTGTTGCACTAAATGGGAGAATTGGGGCAGGACAATGCATTTTGGGAGATTTAGCACAGGGCACCCCTAAATTGGGCGTGAGCATGAGACAGTATGAGGATTGGTGTAAGGCAAAACTGAATGGAGAACTTGTTCAGGACGTCAGTAATTGTGGGAAATGGTGCGAAGCAACACTGAATTGGAGAATTGGTGTGGGGTATCAGTAAATGAAAGACATGGTGCAGGGTGCTGATAACTTCGAGAATTAGAGCAAATGGGAGAACACATGGAGTGAATCAGTAAACAGCAAAAAGGGTTCAAAGGATTACTGGTCAAGATTCAATACAGTGCACCCCGAATTTGGGGAGTTGATGCAGTTCCCCTCTGAGGGGAGTACATGTGTAGGATCGGTAATTTGGAGATATGATGCAGGAATCGCAAGATTAGAGAATTCTGGCAGCAGACTACTAAATAGGAGCATTGTTGCAGGGAAATACTGAATGGAAGAACTGGTGCACAGTGGAGCTAACTTAGAGAATGGGTTCGTGGCACCAGGAAATGGGAGAATTAGAGTAGGGCACCCTTAAATGGTAGAATCGGGCTCGGGCATCAGTAAATGGAAGCATTAGTACAGGGCTATGAGTAAATGGGAGATTTGGTGAGAAACTAAAAATGGGAGATTCGGTGCACAGTGCCATTACATTAGAAAACTGGGGTGAGTGTCAATATATTGGAAAATTGGAGCACAACTTGTCTAAATTGGGGACAAGGGTCGAGGGAATCAATAAAAAGAAATGTTGCAAGTATTGGTAAATTGGAGGTTCAGTTCAGTGTACTATGAAATCAAAACAATTCAGCGGGGCACCCATACGTGGAAGAAGTGTTTCAGTGAACAATTAAATGGAAGGAATTGATGCAGTGCATCAATAATTGGAGAATTCATGCAGGTGCCTTTCAATTGGGCAGGATAATACTCAATGGGAGAGTTGGTGCAGTTTCAGGATTGGTGCAGGATTGGTAAATGGGAGAAGTGGAGCCATAAATAGAGTCATACAATCATAGAGATGTACAACATGGAAACAGACACTTCAGTCCAACTTGTCTATGACTCAATTTTAGAATTCTAACAGCGCACCACGAAATTGAAGAATCATTCCAAGGAACTACTAAAGGGAAGAATTGGGCAAGGGCTTATCGAAATCAGAGAATTTGGAATGGGGCATCCGATAATGGCAAATTTCTGCAGTTAGCAACAAATGGAACAATCTCAGTGTAGCGCTAAATGGGAGAATTGGGACAGGACAACACTTGATGCGGGAATGAGAGTGTGGCACCCCTAAATCGGGCGAGGGCATCAGTCAATATGAGAATTTGTGTAAGGCAAAACTGAATGGAGAACTTGTTCAGGACGTCAGTAATTGGAGGAAATGGTGCTAAGCAACACTGAATTGGAGAATCGGTGCGGTAGCCATCAGTAAATGAGAGAAAATGAGGTCTGAAGATGCTGGAGATCAGAGATGGAAATGTGTTGCTGGAGAAGCGCAGCAGGTCAGGCAGCATCTAGGGAACAGGAGAATCGACGTTTCGGGCATTAACCTGTTAGTGCCTGTTAGTCTTACTTCTGTGGTAGGCAAAGTAATGGAAAGGGTACTGAGGGATAGGATTTATGAGTATCTGGAAAGACACTGCTTGATTAGGGACGGCCAGCACGGATTTGTGAAGGGTAGGTCTTGCCTTACAAGTCTTATTGAATTCTTCGAGGAGGTGACCAAGCATGTGGATGAGGGAAGAGCAGTGGATGTAGTGTACATGGATTTTAGTAAGGCATTTGATAAGGTTCCCCATGGTAGGCTTATGCGGAAAGTCAGGAGGCATGGGATAGAGGGAAATTTGGCCAATTGGATAGAAAACTGGCTAACCGGTCGAAGGCAGAGAGTGGTGGTAGATGGTAAATATTCAGCCTGGAGCCCAGTTACAAGTGGAGTTCCGCAGGGATCAGTTCTGGGTCCTCTGCTGTTTGTAATTTTTATTAATGACTTAGATGAGGGAGTCGAAGGGTGGGTCAGTAAATTTGCAGATGA
The DNA here is from genome assembly GCF_037043375.1 of Chiloscyllium plagiosum. Taxonomy (NCBI): domain Eukaryota; kingdom Metazoa; phylum Chordata; class Chondrichthyes; order Orectolobiformes; family Hemiscylliidae; genus Chiloscyllium; species Chiloscyllium plagiosum. Next base: position 101,031,803 of record NW_028270180.1, read on the forward strand.
TACGAAGATAGGTGGAGTTGTGGACAGTGAGGAGGGCTGTTGTCGGCTGCAGAGGGACTTAGATATGATGCAGAGCTGGGCTGAGGAGTGGCAGATGGAGTTCAACCCTGCCATGTGTGAGGTTGTCCATTTTGGAAGAACAAATAAGAATGCGGAATACAGGGTTAATGGTAGGGTTCTTAGTCAGGTGGAGGAACAGAGGGATCTTGGGGTCTATGTACATAGATCTTTGAAGGTTGCCACTCAGGTGGATAGAGTTTGTAAGAAGGCCTATGGAGTATTATCGTTCATTAGCAGAGGGATTGAATTCAAGAGTCGTGAAGTGATGTTGCAGCTGTACAGGACTTTGTTTAGGCCACAGTTGGAGTACTGTGTGCAGTTCTGGTCGCCTCACTTTAGGAAAGATGTGGAAGCTTTGGAGAGGGTGCAGAGAAGATTTACCAGGTTGTTGCCTGGAATGGAGAGGAAGTCGTACGAGGATAGGTTGAGAGTTCTCGGCCTTTTCTCGTTGGAACGGCGAAGGATGAGGGGTGACTTGATAGAGGTTTATAAGATGATCAGAGGAATAGATAGAGTAGACAGTCAGAAACATTTTCCCCGGGTACAACAGAGTGTTACAAGGGGACATAAATTTAAGGTGAAGGGTGGAAGGTATAGGGGAGATGTCAGGGGTGGGTTCTTTACCCAGAGAGTGATGGGGGCATGGAATGCGCTGCCCGTGGGAGTGGTAGAGTCGGAATCATTGGCGACCTTTAAGCGGCATTTGGATAGGTACATGGATGGGTACTTAATCTCGGTTAGAAGTTCGGCACAACATCGTGGGCCGAAGGGCCTGTTCTGTGCTGTATTGTTCTATGTTCTATGTTAACCCGCCTCAGCATCGCCTCCCTAACCTGCAATCTTCTTCCCGACCTCTCCGCCCCCACCCCAATCTGTCCTATCACCCTCACCTTGACCTTTTTCCACCTATCACATTTCCGACGCGCCTCCCCCAAGTCCCTCCTCCCTATCTTTTATCTTAGCCTGCTGGACAAACTTTCCTCATTCCTGAAGAAGGGTTAATGCCCGAAACGTCGATTCTCCTGTTCCCTAGATGCTGCTTGACCTGCTGCGCTTCTCCAGCAACACATTTCCATCAGTAAATGAGAGACCTTGTGCACAGTGAAGCTATATTAGAGAATGGGTGCATGGCAACAGTAAATGGGAGAATTAGAGTAGCGCACCCTTAGATGGTAGAATCGGGCTCGGGCATCAGTAAATGGAAGAATTAGTACAGGGATATGAGTAAATGGGAGATTTGGCGGAAACAATAATTGAGAGATCTGTTGCACAGTGCAGTTACATTAGAAAATTGGTGGGAGTGCCAATATATTAGAAAAGTGGAGCAGAGCATGTCTAAATTGGGAAATCGGGGCCAGGGAATCAATAAAAAGAAGAAATGTTGCAAGCATCGGTAAATTCGAGATTCAGTTCAGTGCATCACTAAATGCAAAAAGATATAATCAGCAGGGCATCTGTACGTGGAAGATGTGTATCAGGGAACGACTAAATGGGAGGAATTGATTCAGGGCCATAATAATTGGAGAATTCATGTCGGTGCCATTAAATTCTCAGTGGGAGGACAGAGACAGAATAATCTCAAAAAGTGAGTTGGCGAAATTCCCGACATAGTGCTGGATTGGTAAATGGGAGAATTGGTGCAGGGAAGCGGGGCACTAATTACAGCCTTAGAGATGTACAGCACAGAAACAGACCCTTCAGTCCAACTTGTCCACGGCTGAATATAAGAATTCCGGCAGTTCTCCACTAAATTGGAGAATCATTGCAAGAAACTACTGAATGGAAAAGTTGGGAAAGAGATTATCGAAATGTGAGAATTTGCAACAGGGCATCAGATAATGGGTGAATTAGTGCAGTTCAGTGCTAATTGGCTGAGTTATGCTGTGTTGCACTAAATGGGAGAATTGGAGCGGGGCATTACCTTTTGGGAGATTTAGAGTAGGGTACCCCTAAATTGGGCGAGGGCATCAGTCAGTATGGGTATTGGGGTATGGCAACACTGAGTGGAGAACTTGTTCAGGACATCAGTAATTGGGGGAAGTGGTGCTAAGCAACACTGAAATGAAGAATTGGTGTGGGGTATCAGTAAATGAGAGACCTGGTGCAGGGTGCTGATAACTTCTAGAATTGGAGCAAATGGGAGAACACAGGCAGTGAATCAGGAAATAGGACAAATGTTGCAAAGATTAGTGGTCGAGATTCAATACAGTGCACCACAAAATGGGGGAGTTGGTTCAGTACATCAATAAAGGGAGGATATATGTCGGATCGGTAATTTGGAGATATGATGTAGGGGTCCCAAGATTAGAGAATTCTGGCAGTGGACTACTAAATGGGAGAATTGCTGCATTGAAACACTGAATGGAAGACCTGGTGCACAGTGGAGCCAAATTCGAAAATGGGTGCATGGCACCAGTAATTGGGAGAATTAGGGTATGATTAGATTACCTACAGTGTAGAAACAGGACGTTTGGCCCAACAAGTCCACTCCAACCCTCCAAAGAGCAACCCACCCAGACCCATTCCCCTACACAAAACACTATCGGCAATTTAGCGTGGCCAATTCACCGAACCAGCACATCTTTGGTCTGTGGGAGGAAACCGGAGGAAACCCACGCAGACACGGGGAGAATGTGCAAACTCCACAAAGACAGTTGCCCGAGGTGAATTGAAGCCGGGTCTCTGGTGCTGTGAGGCAGCAGTGCTAACCAATGTGCCACCGTGCCGCAATAAATGGCACCTATAAATGGTAGAATCAGGCTCGGGCATCAGTAAATGGAAGAATTAGTACAGGGGTATGAGTAAATGGGAGACTTGGTGGGAATCAATAAATGGGAGTTTCGGTGCATAGAGCCATTACATTGGTAAACTGGTGTGAGTATCAACATATTAGAAAATTGGAGCAGAGCATGTCTAAATTGGGTAATGGGGCCTGGGAATCAATAAAAAGAAGAAATGTTCCAAGCATTGGTAAATTGGAGATTCAGTTCAGTGCATCACTAAATGAAAACAATTTATCAGGGCATCCGTACGTGGAAGAAGTGTATTAGGGAACAACTAAATGGAAGGAATTGATGCAGGTCATCAATAATTGGAGATTTCATGCAGGTGCCTTTCAATTGGGCAGGATAATACTCAATGGGAGAGTTGGTGCAGTTTCAGGATTTGCGCAGGATTGGTAAATGGGAGAAATGGTGTAGAGCAGCGGAGCCATAAATAGAGTCATACCATCATAGAGATGTACAACATGGAAACGGACACTTCAGTCCAACTTGTCTTTGACTCAATTTTAGAATTCTAGCAGTGCTCCACAAAATTGGAGAATAATTCCAAGGAACTACTAAACGGAAGAATTGGGCAAGGGCTTATCAAAATCAGCGAATTTGGAACCGGACATCGGATAATGACAAATTGGTGCAGCTAGCACCAAATGGGAGAGTTTCAGTTCAGCAATAAATGGGAGAATTGTTGCATGACAATACTTGATATGGGAATGAGAGAAGGGCACCCCTAAATTGGGTGAGGGCATCAGACAGTATGTGGATTTGTGTAAGGCAAAACTGAGTGGAGAACTTGTTCAGGGCATCCGTAATTGGGGTAAATTGTGCTAAGCAACTCTGATTTGGAGAATCGCTGTGGGGTATCAGGAAATGAGAGACCTGGTGCTCAGTGGAGCTAAGTTATAGAATGGGTGCATTAAATGGGAGAGTTAGAGTAGCGCACGCTTAAATGGTAGAATCGGGGTCGGGCATCAGAAAATGGATGAATTAGCACAGGGATATGAGTAATGGGAGATTTGGTGGAAACAATAAATGGGAGATCTGGTGCACAATGCCATTACATTAGAAAATTGGTGGGAGTGCCAATATATTGGAAAATTGGAGCAGAGCATGTCTAAATTGGGGAATAGGGGTCAGGGAATCAATGAAAAGAAGAAATGTTGCAAGTATTGGTAAATTGGAGATTCAGTGCACTGCATCACTGAATGAAGAAAAAAATCTAACGGGCATCCGTAGAAGATGTGTGTCAGGGAACAACTAAATGGAAGGAATTGCTACAGGGCAACAATAATTGGAAAATTCATGCAGGTGCCATTAAATCCTAAGTGAGAGGACTGGGGCAGGATAACACTCAATGGGTGAGTTGGTGCAGTTCCCAGATTTGTGCAGGATTGGTTAATGGGAGAATTGGTGCAGCGAAGCGGAGCCCTAAATGGAGCCTTAGAGATGTACAGCTGCTATATTTCCCACAACAGTGACTACACCTCACAAGGTCTTCAGTTGCTACGAAGCGCATTCAGAAATCCTGAATGTGTGAAAATACATTTAGAAATACAAATCAAGCCTTTGCAATGAATAAAAGACACAAGAACAGGGCAGGAAATTGATATCTATCAGTCTCATCTCACTGGAGAGAAATCAGGGAGAAAAACTGTACTTTTGATGTGATTGATACTTGAACAATTAAACACTAGTTCAATTGAAGAGGTAATTTACATCCAATGAAGTAAACTATTGTTGACCGAATAAACACAGACCCGTTCTGGATGCAATAATAGCAGAATACGATCATGTTACCCCACTAGAATGTGTGTGTCACCATACTCTTCCCAGACCACAGGGGCTGCTCTCTTCATTACAGAGAGAAGCGACTCATTAAAAGGTGTGAATGTGTTGGTGCTCACTGAGTACAGATGACTATGTGAAACCCTTCCTCCACTCTGTGTAGTCGTACAGTCTCTCTCTCTCTCTCTCTCTCTCTCTCTCTCTGGTTTGGCCACGCTCGTGTATTTGAAGCTTTGCTGATTTAATAAATCCCTTCTCACACACAGAGCCGATGATTGGTTTCTCTCCAGTGTCAACTCAACGGTTGACATTAGGCTTAACTGAGAAGTTTATTTCTTCCTAAACCGAGCAGACACCGCTTCTCTCCCGATGATGAAGACGTTTGTCTGACATTAGTCTGGATTCCCACACATGGAACAGCTGAATGACTTGTCCCCCATGGGAACAGGTTGATGTTAAATTATGACCATTGAATTTAAGACGTTTACACATCTTAAAGATTTTTTCCTCCACAGTCATGGAAAAGGTCTCTTGTCAGTGTTAACCCACTGGTGTTACATGAAGCTGGATGACAGAGTAAATCCCTTCCCACACATAGAGCAGGGGAACAGTATCTCCCCAGAATGTCTGTGTCGACGAGTCTCCAGCTAGTTTGGGGATTTGCAATCCTTCTCACAATCCAAACATTTCCATGGTGCTGATCTCCTTACATATCTCCAAGTTGGATAATCTGTTGAATCCTTTCCCATAAACACAATATATTTATGGCTTCTCTGTCTGTGGATTTTTAAAGAATGTTAACTCGATAATGTTAAATAATTTCTGCAGTCAGTTCAGTGGAACACTCACACTCTTGTATATGTGTGTGTGTCTTTACCACTCACAATGCTTTGTGAGACCTTTGCTTAGAGACATACCAGATAAACATGTTCCCTTTATGTCCAAATGAATTTCGTGACTCCGTTGGATCTTTATATCATGTATGTTTTGACTCACTCATCTTCAATTCTTCCAAACTATTTCTCCGTGAAATGATTTTCAAATATTATCGTGGTCCATAGAGGGTAAAATCTCTGAACAAATAAATCCAATTTCAGAAAGACATTGTTCCTCTAGTCTATATCTCCTACCAAATAAATGATCCGATCACATCAAAAGATGTAAAAAGCACAATCAAAAGCAAAAAGGAACCTTCCTGAATAAATCAAGTTGTTGTTCCAACATCTCTGAGACAATGTGTGTCCTGAGGTGCAAACCTGTTGTGTGATGTACCTCGCCAACTGGTGGACAGCACAGCCCCCTATCCAGAAGGATGTTACACAAGAAATGATCCCCTTTGCTGCTACTGTACATCAATGGGGAAGAAAGGGAATGGTGTAGGTTGTTGGCAATCAAGAGTGCTGTTTTGTCCCACATGTTGATGAGCTTCTTGTGTTGTTGAAGCAGCAAGTGGAGAGGATTCTGTAACACACCTGACTTACATCTTGTAAGGTGGACAATCAGGAGGTGAGTTGAGTGCTGTAAGATTTTTTTGCCTCTGCGCTGATCTTGTATCAATTGCTTGGTTAGTCCTGTTCAGTTACTGGTCAATATTACACCCTTGGAATGCTGTTCATGGAGGATTCAACAATGATATTGCTGTGGAATGTCATCAAGGGATACTCGGATTTTCTCTTGTTGAAGATGGTCTTTGCCAGGCACAGATGTGATACGGCTGTTACTTACCATTTGTGCAGATTTTAGATGCTGGCCAGGTCTTGCTACATATGGATTTGCAGTTTTTGAGATTTTTTTTAGCTCAGGTTGAGGTTCGGGTTGTAAGATTGTTCTCAATGTGAACAAACCTACCAGCTCAGCGAGCAAACTTACAACCTGAACATATGGATATGCGCTACATCAGTATCTGAGCAGTTGAAAATGGTGCTGAATATTGTCCAATTGTCAACCAGCATCGCCAGTTCTGAAGGAAAAGTGACTAACAAAGCAGCTGAAGATGGTTGACCGTGAGACTCCACCCTGAGGAACTCCCCTCGAACTAACAAGGCCTGGCTTCTCAAGGCCCACCTTCTTCACAAGTGGGACATGACACGTCTGAACAGGTTGGTTAAAAATGTCACCTGCAGAAAAATCCAGGGATTCAAGTAGACTGCTGTTTGTTTCAAAGATCACCTGAGGGTGAAGCTGTTATAAAGCTATCCCCCAGGACACTGCACCACCCGGGCAATGGGTTCTGGAGGAGATGCACACAGGACTGGAATGGTTCACACTGTTTCTCTGACCACATCTCCTGCCAGACTCACTGACTTCCTCCAGCACTTTCTGATTTGATTTGGATGTGAGGCACAGTTAGTAAGTTTGCAGATGACACCAAAATTGGAGATGTAGTGGACAGCGAACAGGGTTACCTCAGATTACAACAGAATCTGGACCAGATGGGGCCAATGGGCTGAGAAATGGCAGATGGAGTTTTATTTCGATAAATGTGAGGTTCTGCATTTTGGGAAAGCAAATCTTAGCAGGACTTATACACTTAATGGTAAGGTCTTAGGAAGTGTTGCTGAACAAAGAGATCTTGGAATGCAGGCACATAGTTCCGTGAAAGTGGAGTCGCAGGTATGTAGGCTAGTGAAGAAGGCGTTTGATATGCTTTCCTTTATTGGTCAGAATATTGAGCACATGAGTTGGGAGGACATGTTGCATCGATATAGGACATCAGTTAGGCCACTATTGGAATATCGCGTGCAATCCTGGTCTCCTTCCTATTGGAAAGATGTTGTGAAACCTGAAAGGGTTCAGAAAAGATTTACAAGGCTGTTGTCAGGGTTGGAGAATTTGAGGTATAGGGAGAGGCTGAACAGGCTGGGGTTGGTTTCCTTGGAGCGTCGGAGGTTAAGGGGTGACCTTATAGAGGATTACAAAATCATGAGGGGTATGGAAAGGATAAATAGACAAGGTCTATTCCCTGGGGTGGGGGAGTCCAGAACTAGAGGGCATAGGTTTAGGGTGAGAGGGGAAAGATATAAAAGAGACCTAAGGGGCAACTTTTTCATGCATAGAGTGGTACCTGTCTGGGATGAGCTGCTAGAGGAAGTGGTAGAGCTGGTACAATTGCAACATTTAAAAGACATCTGGATGGGTATATGAATAGGAAGGGTTTGGAGAGATATGGGCCGGGTGCTGGCAGGTGCGACGAGATTGGGTTGCGATATCTGGTCGACGTGGATGGGTTGGACCGAAGGGTCTGTTTCAGTGCTGTACTGTACATCTTTATCGTAAGGACAGACTGACTGGCAGAGGGGATGGGGTGGCCCTGTTGGTAAGGAATGATATTCAGTCCCTTGCGCAGGGGGACCTAGAATCAGGGGATGTAGAGTCAGTATGGATGGAGCTGAGAAATTCTAAGGGTAAAAAGTCCCTTTTGGGAGTTATCTACAGGCCCCAAACAGTAGTCTGGATGTAGTGTGTAAGTTGAATAAGGAGCTGAAATTGGCCTGTCACAAAGATGTTACTACAGTTGTTATGGGGGATTTCAACATGAAGGTAGACTGGGAGAATCAGGATGGTACTGGACCCCAAGAAAGGGAGTTTGTGGAGTGCACCCGAGATGGATTCTTAGAACAGCTTGTACTGGAGCCCAGCAGGGAGAAAGCAATTCAGGACCTGGTGTTGTGCAACGAACCGGATTTGGTCAGGGACCTCGAAGTGAAGGAGCCATTAGGAGGTAGTGACCAAAATACAATAAGCTTTAATCTGCAGTTTGAAAGGGAGAGGGTAGAATCGGAAGTGACAATATTTCAGTTGAATCAGGGGACCGATGGAGCTATGAGGGAGGAGCTGGCCAAAGTTCAATGGTGCAATACTCTACCAGGGATGGCAGTGGAACAGCAGATATTTCTGGGTATAATGCAGAAGGTGCAGGATCAGTTCATTCCAAAAAGGATGAAAGATCCTAAGGGGAGGCAAGGGTGACCGTGGCAGACAAGGGAAGTGAAGGACCATATAAAGACAAAAGGAAAAAAGTATAACATAGCAAAGATGAGTGGGAAATCGGAAGATTGGGAAGCTTTTAAAGAACAACAGAGGATAACTAAAAAGGAAATACGCAAATAAATAATAAGGTACGAAGGTAAACTGGCCAAAAATATAAAGGAGGATAGTAAAGACTTTTTAAGTATGTGAAAAGAAAAAAAGAGGTTAAGACTAAAATTGGGCCCTTGAAGACAGAAACGGATGAATTTATTACGGGAACAAAGAAATGGCAGAAGAGTTGAATTGGTACTTTAGATCTGTCTTCACTGGGGAAGACACGAGCAATCTCCCAGATGTAATAGTGGCTGAAGGACCTGAACTGAAGGGAATTTGTATTAGCCAGGAATTGGTGTTGGAGAGACTGTTAGGTCTGAAGGCTGAGAAGTCCCCAGGACCTGATGGTCTGCATGCCAGGGTACTGAAGGTGGTGGCTCTCGAAACCATGGATGCATTGGTAATCATTATCCAAAGTTCTATAGATTCAGGATCAGTTCCTGCGGATTGGATTGGAGGGTAAATAAACACACCATTCCCGTGGGCCGCCACAGTGTGCAGCCTGTAGACCAGGCCTCAGACCCACTTTCCCCCTCTGGAAGTTTTTCTCTCCTGGCCTCGAACATTTTGCATCTTCACATTGCAGCTATCCAAACAAAAGTTCCTTGGGATAAAAGAGATAAAAGATTACATGAAATGGGGAGCGAGAGCATTTTGAAGGCAAGCTTAAAATCCCAGGTTTAAAATCACCCCCGCTCATCCCCAATGTATCAAAAAATCTAACATAGTCAACAGTGGAACATGGTGTGGGAGCAGATCTTACCAGGGATTGGAGGAGGATAGTGAGGGAAAGGCATCAGTTTATTACACTTTGCAGTGACCAGGGATCAATTGCCTTTTACTGAAAACAGTTCCCAACTTGTATGTGCCTGTAGCTCCCTCCAGTCTGAAACCCTCATTACCCTCCATCCTGTCTCCTGTCTCTGAGCCAATGGCATATTCATTCTGTGACTGACCCTTCAGTCCTCCAGACACAGCAAGATCCCACAAGTAGCAGTGGGACCACAGACAGATTGTGTGTTTCACTGATGCTGGTTAAGGGTTCAATTCTGGCTTCAGGATGACAACGATCCTGCTGTTTGACAAATTCAAACCACTTCCCACTTTCTTTCTTCTCTACGCACTCTCTCTCTCTCTCTCTCTCTCTATATATATATATATCCACCCTCCCCTTCTCCATCTCTAATCTTTTTCTCTTTCTCTGATTTAATCTTGTACATGGTAATCTTTATCTTACCTTTAAAAAGACTGCAACATTTATATTTGACAATATTCCCTTTGCTAAACATTTCCCAGCAGTCTCTTTGCCAGCAATGGTTTGGGCCATTAACGCACAGGGGGATGCCACAGGATAATCCCTTCCTGCTCCAAAATGTGCTCCAATCCCACTTTCTGTCCAACAAGAGGCTGTGAATATCTTTGAGCCTCCAGGTTTTTTTTTTAAAATCACTTCCTCCATCCCAGGATTTAATCTTGTGGATGGTATTTTCTCGAAGGAAGTGATTGGAGCTGGGCGGTGATGGGATATTGGAGAGCCGCATTCTCTCCCCCCTCCCCCAGATCCTGTCTCCCTTTCCCATCCCAGCTACAAAGACACATCGTATCCCTCTATCGCTCCCTCCTTCCCACTCTCTCTCTCTCTGTGGATCTTGTGTTTTTTTACCCCTTTGCCTCAAAACAATCACCTTGTGCTGCAAAATATTTCCTTCTCCCCCACTTCAAATAACCACGAGTCACATTGCTGTGTGTTGGACGGTTTTATTTGTTTGAAAAATCAACAAAAGAAAGCTGGAGAGGGTGTGAGAGAGGGGACAGAGAGAGAGAGAGATCCCCTCCCAGATACCCAGGGATTGGGCCAAACTGTGCCTTATTTATGTGATTATCACATTTGGTCACCCTTGCTGCAATGTAGGCCACTCTGCAGGTGGTTTGAGACACAGAAAGATCCCACAAGTCGTATTACTCTGATATTAGAACAAGTCCTGGATAGAGTTTCTCATTTAAGGTTTAATTCCCTCCTTGGGAAGTCCTGTCTGTCAGACACTCAATGGGGATTGATGTGTTTGTGTCAATTCCCAGTGCCCCAGTTACTTTAACCCCAGGCTTCAAACCTGTTTTAAAAATGTCAGGGCCACAACCCGACAGGAGCCAGTTAACTAGAGGCCCCTAAAACCCAGGGTCCCCCAGAGGAGATTAATCCTCGAGGTAAATTCATGTCGGCCCACACGGGGTGCAGCCTGTCGACCAGGCCTCAGGCCTCAGAACCACGCCCCCCTCTGGAGCTTGGCCAAGGCTTCCCTCGGCCTGAACATTTCGAATCTTCACGTTGCAGCTTTCCCAACAAGAGTTCTTCAGGATAAAAGAAGGAAAAGATTACTTGAAAGGGAATGTGAGAGTATTTTGAAGGCAAGTTACACCAAGATCCCAGATGTAAAAACACCTCTGCCCATCGCCAATGTATTAATGTATTGGTCAGCAGTTAGGACGGAACATGGTGTGGAAGCAGATCTTACCAGGGATTGGAGGAGGATAATGAGGGAAAGGCATCAGTTTATTACACTCTACAGTGAACTGGGATCAATTGCCTTTTACTGAAAACAGTTCCCAACTTGTACGTGCCTGTAGCTCCCTCCAGTCTGAAAGTCTCATTCATCTCTATTGTGTCTCCTGTCTCTGAGCCAATGGTGTATTCATTCTGTTACTGACCCTTCAGTCCCAGAGGCACCAGTTTTTCTCACAATTCCAATTGGAGGCGTTTTCTCATCCACGTGAAGGAATTGGACCCTGACAATTCCATTTACACTGTCTCCCATCAATCTTCATAGGATCCATATCACAGAGGTTAGACAGTGTTCCCAGCAAACACTCCCAGGGCAGAGGGAGCACAGCGTTCCATACAAAATAAAGCTCCCATTAAACTGTCCCCATTTAAATCTCCAGGGCAGGTAGAGAATGGGGTTAGAGACACAGTAAACCTCCCTCTACACTGCAGCTTTTCAAATTCCCAGGCCATATTCAGCGTGGTGTTAGATACTTATTAAATCTCCCACTTCCCCCACCCTATCCACATCAAACACAATCAGGTAATTCCATCTCTGGGTTAGATACAGAGTATGTGTCCTTCTACACTTTCTCCAGCTGAATCTCCCAGAGTCTGAGGAGAATGGGGTTAGACACAGAGTAAAGATCTCTCTACACTATCCCCATCGAGTACTCCCAGGACAGGTACAAAGTTAGACAGCATTGTGGACAGTGCAGATAGCACCATAAAATTACAAAGGGAGATTATCGACTTGGTGAATGGGCAGAACTGTGTTACATGGCGTTCTGTGTAAGCAAGTGTGTGGGTATCAGGTTGGAGGGAGTACAGAGTAGGTTTACAAGAATGACCCTGGAGTTCAGGGGTTACATTCTGAGGAGAGATTGTACAAATGAGGCCGGTTTCCTCCAGAATTGAGAAGGTTAAGGGGGCGTCTGATTGAAGTCTCCAGGATATGAATGGGACAAGACAGGCTTGATCAAAGATCAACGATTCCCACTGGGTGGAGATTCCAGAACGAGGGAGAATATGTCACATCCAACAGCTGGAATAGATAGAGAGGAAAGCTGCTTGTGTCTCTGGGGCTTGGATTAGGATCATCTTCGAAAACCCTAACAATACTCTGAAATACTTTGAGGACTAAAATGAAGGAACAAAGCCTCCCATTTCACACCAGGATGTTGTACAGACTATTTCTTACTCACTCACTGAACATTTCCAACCCCCTTCTCAGCCTCCCTCTGTCCTCTTGGCATTTTCCTGTCCCACATCACTTTGTGTTGTCAGCAAACGGAACAGAGGATCCCATTATCTCAGTCATTCAGACAGATTATGCCCAGTTTTCTGTGGGGAACAGAGAATGATCCACTCCCGTCTGCTGATGTACAGCTCATGTCTGTCTTAGAGCCAGCTCTGAAACATGTCCAGGACACTCCCATCCTGTCTCTGGGGGTCTCTGGATTCCTTGTGACCAGCTGAGTTAGTCTTCGGGTTAACATCATCAGACTAGTCACCTATACAAAGCATTAGTCAGATCACATTTGGAATATTGTGTTTAGTTCTGGGCAACTCATTGAAGGAAGGGCGTTAAAGCCCTGGACAGAGTTCAAAAGGACATTTACAAGACTGACATTAGGAATGAAGGATTTTAGATACTAGGAAAGATTAGAGAGATTGGGCTTGTTCTCGTTGGAGCAGGGAGATTAAGAGATTAAGCCTTATGGAGGAGTTCAAAATGTAAAACAATTTTGAAAGGGTAAAGAATGATATTCTATTTCCACTAATTAGTATGTGAGACACGAGGAATGCAACAAAGAGACCCTGGAGTGCAGGTTCATAGTTCCTTCAAAGGTACGCAGGATAGTCTTTGTCTTAAAATGACACAGTTACTCTGGTTCCTGTTTTGCAATTGATTTCACAACTTCCTATATTCGACTTTCAATGCTCCCTCTGTCCTCTCACCTTATATTGGCTGGTATCCCTTTTAGACTGTCCTTCAGCCCCTCAGTGCCATCCCAGCCTCTGGAAACAGGGAGGCAGTGTACTACCTGGTGTCACATCCCCACCCTCACACACACATCTGCCTCGTTCCCTTACAATGCAATACCCCAATCACTGTCGCTCTCCCTCTTCGGTCATTTTCTGCATGAATTAAAGTGGGTTAGATTAGCGGAAGGTTCCTTTAGACTGGGGAAATATCTAATCTAACTCCTTTATTTAAAAAGGAAGGGAGGCAGAAAGCAGGAAACGACAGGACAAGTTCAATTAACTTCTGACCAAGTAATAATGTTTAACGTTTTCATCTTTCTGTGATTCCTAAAAGTTACACATGTCCTGTATTATAGCATTGAAGTAATTCATGTTGGTATTTCGGGGGCATGTGCTGCCTTGTTACTGGATGATGAAAGGAGAATAAAGGACCCAGTGGGACATTTCTCTAAAAAAAATCAATTTCATTCATTCAGACAGTGGCTGCTAATTCCTCCTCCTGGCCACTAGAGGGAGCCACTCCAGTCTTCCGGGATCTCACACAGGCGACTGATGATGGAAATCTATCAGTCAGGCCGCCCTCCAATTTCTTCTCGAGCCTCTTGCAGGAAGGTGTCTCACACATTTGAGGAACAGTTCAATCTAGCCCCCCCCCCCCCCCCACACCATCACTATCTAGTAAATCAATGAGTGGCTTTCTCCACTAAGTAGAATGCTGCCTACCCACTGCTGGCTAAGCCAGATGGGGGTGAATAAGGTGTTAGTTGAGCATTAATCTTCCAAGGGTCTTAGTTTGGAGTGGGCAGGAAGAGTGTCCACAGACCAACCACAATGCAATACATCTTGTGGAGGTGGGAACAAGTCAGAGACTTCACCTGCTATTCTCCTGCCTGATCATTCCTCAGTGTCCCCCAGCCTCTGTCCCCCCCTCCCCCCCCATCCCCAAATCCAAACCAATTCCATGCTGAGTTTTCAGAGAGGTTTCAGAATTTGGCTTCATTGGTGTTGAGGTGACTGTATTAGGTGCAGTTGATGGCAATCAGGAAAGTGGATGGAGATTGATACATATCCGATGTGATACATCATTCTTCCCTTTGCACGTTGTTCATGTTCCTGTTGGAAACTGGTCACTGATACCACAGATTTGTTGCTGGGAGTCACATGCCCCTTCGACTGCTTTGTTTGCTCCCCGACCATTTGGCATCCTTTAAGAAACACAAAAAATTATGATAATAAAAAGAAAATGTTATGTTGAACAAGATTTTGGCTGCCTAAAAACCATAATGTTCTCAGTTATTTTACTGCAGCATTATGGGAACTTAAAAGTACAGAGGAGGATCCTTAGTCTTTTGTGCTTTGAAAGAGCAGACATATTGAGTCCCCCATCTCCAATTGAAACCTGCAAGTTTCTTATCCTGAACAAGTTCTCCACATTTCTTCCATTTATTCCTGGAACCAGTTCCCACCACCTATTCCTGTCAAATATTCCTAGATGCTGAGAACTCAAAATAAGAAAACAGTTCTCCTCATCTGCCCTCTTAGTGATATCGCAATGATATTGAATCTCTGGTTATACACTACTGAGATTCCTTCACGTTGGGAATAACCTCCATAGGGTAGAGTGGCACGATCGCTGTGTTAAATAGACTCTGAACAGATCTAGGAACACAAGACTGGGCTTTGGGCCAGCAACAGCAGCAGAGTTATATTCCAGCACAATCTGTCACCTCATGGTCTGGCATATCCCCCATTCAAGCATTTTATTCATGAAGTTGCCAACAGGATAAATCTTGTGGGACTGTAGGAACCAAAACATGTCTGCGGACCAGGGATTGTAGACTTTCAGCAACAAGCAGCTGAGAAATAATGGGTCAATGTCTCAAAGAATATATCAAGGAGAGGGTATTCCATTCTGCAGTAAATTTCAGCATAAGGTGGAGATCATAGAGCTATATAAAGAAATTCTTTAATGCAGATTCAAATATTGCAGACATATCATCCACATGTTGGAAATATGAAGGGGATAGAAGCTAATTATCATCCCATCAAAGACGTGTTATGCATGGTTACTGACAAAGATGTTAGGAAGAGTTTGACCTCGAGAATATCCCATGGTAATACCATCTATTTGTATATATATGTTGTTATTGGAACTGAAGTCAACTACACAAGTTACTAAGTTCATGATATTGATGAACTCAGACCCAACTGGTACATCTAGATTTCAACAGCTTATTTAAATTGTCGACTGATCAATAAGCTGGCAATGTTCTAAGAGCATATCGGCACGCTATCGGTCTTCATAAACATGAAGGAATGCTTCACTGTGGATATGGAACTCTCATTTGGACATTATTAAGACTGTTTCACCCAGCATTTGGCCAATCCATGCTGTTCAGAGTCAGTCACGGATATGATAGAGCTTAAAAGGGACATCAATTTTGTCATAATGGGTAACCCATACATGGTGGGTGCAGTGAGCCGTGAGAACAAATTCTATCATATACATCATTAGGCAGCTTAACACCTTTACACTAGTCACAAATGAATAACATGACATGAGTTGTGGGTTCTGGTGAGATGCCAGATATGTTGGGCCTACATGCTGATGACTGGTGGACCATATCACATAACACGGCCATTTGACCATTCCCTGCTGGCGGCAAGCTGCCCGGGCTCAACCACCCCATGTTTGGAAGCCTGAGTAGAAGTGATTCTGCTTTGGAAATCATTTATTAAACAATCTTAGCTACGCTGAGTTAAACTGGAACCAATTTATGATCAAAAGCTGAGAGGACAGTGTGATGCATTTGTGCATGAGTTAAAAGCTATAAATATAATTACACAGGACCCTGGTTCATGGGGTAAAAGGAATTTGTACAGACATTGCACTTCTTTGATAAGAAATGCATCATGCAGAAAACCAAACTCTGCTGTATCCCCATGGCGACACACTGACCAATCAGAGTCCACCTATCTGCTCTGAGAATTAAGATTGACAGCTAACTGTTTTTTGCTCCATCTCCATGGTAATGGTGGCCCAGCCAATCAACATCAACCTTCTGTACAAAATGTTCCAACTCCTTTTGCAGCATTTTCAAGAAAATGGAACAGATTTCTACCTGTATGTGAGGAATATGGCTGACGTAGTTGTATGGAAATGCTGGGATTATGGTTTGAGATATGGTTTGTTGCATCAGATAATCACCTCAAACAGAGGGGCTCGACATTTGGTGAGTTGAATGAACATTTTTCTAAAAGTTTAAAGTTGTTTGACTTTAAGACATGACAGTTTAGATTTAACAAGTGTTCATAAGTCACAAAACCCATCCTCTCTACACATCAACTTTGAAACCTGTCCTTTTAAGAAATCACCACAATTGCAGAAATACTGCTGAGTTTGCTGCTAAATTCAGATACACAAAAAAACAACCAGTTTCATGCTCAATAACAAAATTATTCCATATACATTTCACAATTTACATCATGCAAGACCTCAAGTAGTCACCACAGTTGTGTTTGAGTGCAGAAGGAGGCATTTTGGCCCATCGTTTCAGTTCCAGCTTGGGAAATGTTCCCTTTATTTATTCATTTGTGGGATGAGGGTGTTGCTGGCTAGGCCGGTGTTTATTGCCCAACCCTAATGGCTCAAAGAGCAGTTCAGAGTCAACCACGTTGCTGGGGGTCTGAAGCAACATGGAGGCCAGACCAGCTAAAAATAGCAGGTTCCTTCCCTAAAAGGCATTAGTGAACAAGTTGGGTTTTTCCTACAATTGGCAATAGATTCATGGCCATCATTACTCTCTTACTTACAGTCTTTTTTTTTATTGAATTCAGAATCCATCATCAGCCATGGCAGAATTTGAACCTGGGTCACCAGCACATTACATGCGTCTCTGGATTAACAATCCAGTGATAACACCACTACACCATTACCTGGCCAGCAATGTTGGATTAAAGAGTGTAGCATTTACTGTCTATATTGCAGTGAACAGCAGTCCCTGTGTATGCTATACTGAACAGCAATTTCTGAGGATATGAACCAGAAGTCCCTGTGCATATGACAGAGAATAGCAGTCCCTGTCTATATTATATAGAACAGCAGTTCCTCTGTATAATTACAGTGAATGCTGTCACTGTGTTTATTACTGACAACAGCAGTTCCTGTGTATATTACACAGAGCAGCAGCCCCTGTGTATTTTATACTGAACATCTGTATCTCTGAACATGAAACAGAACTGCATTATGGAGAACAGCAGTTCATGTGTATATTGTAGTGAACAGCTGTCCTGGTGTATATTGTAGTGAACAGCTGTCCCGGTGTATATTGTAGAGAACAGCTGTCCTGGTGTTTATTGTAGAGAACAGCTGTCCCGGTGTATATTGTAGAGAACAGTTGTCCCGGTGTATATTGTAGTGAACAGCTGTCCAAGTGTATATTGTAGAGAACAGCTGTCCCGGTGTATGTTGTAGTGAACAGCTGTCCCGGTGTATTTTGTAGAGAACAGCTGTCCTGGTGTATATTGTAGAGAACAGCTGTCCCGGTGTATATCGTCGAGAACAGCTGTCCCGGTGTTAATTGTAGAGAACAGCTGTCCTGGTGTATATTGTAGACAACAGCTGTCCCGGTGTATATTGTAGAGAACAGCTGTCCTGGTGTTTATTGTAGTGAACAGCTGTCCTGGTGTATATTGTATAGAGCAGCTGTCCTGGTGTATGTTGTAGAGAGCAGCTGTCCCGGTGTATGTTGTAGAGAGCAGCTGTCCCGGTGTATGTTGTAGAGAACAACTGTCGTGGTGCATATTGTAGAGAACAGCTGTCCTGGTGCATATTGTAAAGAACAGCTGTCCTGGTGTATATTGTAGAGAACAGCTGTCCTGGTGTATATTGTAGTGAACAGCTGTCCTGGTGTATATTGTGGAGAATAGCTGTCCCGGTGTTTATTGTAGAGAACAGCAGTCCTGGTGCATATTGTAGAGAACAGCTTCTCCTGGGAATGATGTAGAGAACAGCAATCACTGACAATAAAACAGAGAACAGCATCGCTGGTCTGTTTCACTCAGAATTGCAGTCCCTATCTAAATGATAGAGAAGGGCAGTTTTCTGTCTATTTTATTGTGAACAGCAGTACCTGTGTACACTAATTAGAACAGCAATCCCTGTTGATAGTACCCCAAAGGGCAGCCTCTGCTTCTGTGAAACAGAACGGCAATCCCTGTGTACATTACAAAGAACGGCAGTTCCAGTCTTTATTAAAAGGAACAGCAGTTCCTGTGTCTTTTACAGAGAACACCACTCCCTCTGCATATTACAGAGATCAATGGTTCCTATGTGTACTGCACAGAAAGCAGTTCCCATGTATACTGCACAGAACAGCAGTTCTTCTGCATATAACAAAGGACAGCAGTATCTGTGTGTATTACATACAAAATCAATCCCTGTTGTATTGAGGAGACCAGCAGTCATTGTGAATGTTACTGAGCACAGAGGTCTCTCTGTATATTGGAGCGAGTGTCAGACTCAGTGTATGTGGGAGATAAAAACAGTCTATTTGTACATTGAAGTGTATAGCAGTGCACGTGTATCATGCATTGAACACCAGTCCTTGTGTGTATTGTAGAGCACAACAGTCCCCCTTTGTATAGCGGAGAACAGTAGTTATTGTGTACAATCGAGAGAACAGCAGTCTCTGGGAATGTTGTTGGGAGCAGCAGTCCCTGGGAATAAAATACAGAAAAACAGGCCCTGTCTTCTGCGTGGAGAACAGCACGGCCTGTCTGTAGTATAGAGAAAAGCAGTCCCTGTCTATTGCAGAGAATGAGCAGTCCCTGCCTATAGTGGAGAGAACAGCAGTCCCTGTCTATAATACAGAGAACAGCAGTCCCTGCCTACAATACAGAGAACAGCAGTCCCTGCCTACAATACAGAGAACAGCAGTCCCTGTCTATAATATAGGAAACAGCAGTCCCTGTCTATAATACAGAGAATGAGGAGTCCCTGTCTATAATACAGGGAACGAGGAGTCCCTGTCTATAATACAGGGAACAGCAGACCCTGTCTATAATACAGAGAATAAGGAGTCCCTGCCTATAGCAGTCCCTGTCTATAGTGGAGAGAACAGCAGTCCCTGTCTATAATACAGAGAACAGCAGTCCCTGTCTATAATACAGAGAACAGCAGTCCCTGCCTACAATACAGAGAACAGCAGTCCCTGTCTATAATACAGGGAACAGCAGTCCCTGTCTATAATATAGGGAACAGCAGTCCCTGTCTATAACACAGAGAATTAGGAGTCCCTGTCTACAATACAGGGAACGTGGAGTCCCTGTCTATAATACAGGGAACAGCTGACCCTGTCTATAATACAGAGAATAAGGAGTCCCTGTCTACAACACAGGGAACGCGGAGTCCCTGTCCATAATACAGGGAACAGCAGACCCTGTCTATAATACAGAGAATAAGGAGTCCCTGTCTTGAATACAGGGAACAGCAGTCCCTGTCTGTGATACAGGGAACAGCAGTCCCTGTCTACAATACGGGGAACAACAGTCCCTGTCTATAATACGGGGAACACCAGTCCCTGTCTATAATACGGGGAACAACAGTCCCTGTCTATAATACAGGGAACAGCAGTCCCTGTCTGTGATACAGGGAACAGCAGTCTCTGTCTGTGATACAGCGAACAGCAGTCCCTGTTTATAATACAGGGAACAGCAGTCCCTGTCTGTGATACAGGGAACAGCAGTCCCTGTCTATAATGCGGGGAACAGCAATCCCTGTCTGTAATACGGGGAACAGCAGTCCCTGTCTATAATACAGAGAATGAGGAGTCCCTGTCTATGATACAGGGAACAGCAGTCCCTGTCTGTGATACAGGGAACAGCAGTCTCTGTCTGTGATACAGCGAACAGCAGTCTCTGTCTATAATACAGGGAACAGCAATGCCTGTCTGTGATACAGGGAACAGCAGTCCCTGTCTATAATACGGGGAACAGCAGTCCCTGTCGGTAATACGGGGAACAGCAGTCCCTGTCTGTGATACAGGGAACGCAGTCCCTGTCTGTGGTACGGGGAACAGCAGTCCCTGTCTGTGATACGGGGAACAGCAGTCCCTGTCTGTGATACGGGGAACAGCAGTCCCTGTCTATAATACAGAGAACGAGGAGTCCCTGTGTATCGAGTCGCAAACAACAGTCCCTGCTTGTATTGTGGAGAACAGCTGCCTGAGTGTAGATTTTAGAGAACAGCCATCCTTATTTTTATTGCAATTGTACCAGCCTCCACCACATCCTCTGGCAGCTCATTCCATACACGTACCACCCTCTGTGTGAAAACGTTGCCCCTTAGGTCCCTCTTATATCTTTTCCCTCTCACCCCAAACCTATGCCCTCTAGTTCTGGACTCTTCCACCCCAGGGAAAAGACTTTGTCTATTTACCCTCTCCATTTCAGGACCTTCCCACCCCAGGGAAAAGACTTTGTCTATTTACTCTATCCATGCCCCTCATAATTTTATAAACCTCGATAAGGTCACCCCTCAGCCTCCGACGCTCTAGTGAAAACAGCCCCAGCCTATTCAAACCACTCCCTATAGCGCAAATCTTCCAACCCTGGCAATATCCTTGTAAATCTTTTCTGAACCCTTTCAAGTTTCACAACATCTTTCCGAGACCAGAACTGCACGTAATATTCCAACAGTGTCCTGTCCAGCCGCAACATGACCTCCCAACTCCTGCACTCAATACTCTGACTAATAAAAGAAAGCATACCAAACGCTTTCTTCACTATCCTACCTACCTGCGACTCCACTTTCAAGGAGCTATGAACCCGCACTCCAAGGTCTCTTTGTTCAGCAACACTCTCCAGGACCTTATCATTAAGTGTATAAGTCCTGCTAAGATTTGCTTTCCCAAAATGCAGCACCTCGCATTTCCTGAATTAAACTCCATCTGCCACTTCTCAGCCCATTGGCCCATTTGTTCCAGATCCTGTTGTAATCTGAGGTAAGCTTCTTCGCTGTCCATTACACTTCCAACTTTGGTGTCAGCTGCAAACTTACTAACTACACCTCTTATGCTCACATCCAAATCATTTATATAAATGATGAAAAGTAGTTTACCCAGCACCGATCCTTGTGGCACTCCATTGGTCACAGGCCTCCAGTCTGAAAAACATCCCTCCATCGCCACCCTGTGACTTCTACCTTTGAGCCAGTTCTGTATCCAAATGGCTAGTTTTCCCTGTATTCCATGACATCTAACCTTGCTAATCAGTCTCCCATAGGGAACCTTGTCGAACGCCTTACTGAAGTCCATGTAGATCACATCTACCACTCTGCTCTCATCAATCCTCTTTGTTACGTCTTCAAAAAAACTCAATCATATCTGAAGGCGTCCCATTTTCCAGCCGTCCCTTTACCTGCGAATATCTGCCTCCAATCAGCTTTCGAAAGTTCTTGCCTAATACCATCAAAATCGGCCTTTCTCCAATTTCGAACTTCAAGTTTTAGATCTGGTCTATCCTTTTCCATTACTATTTTAAACCTAATAGAATTATAGTCGCTGGCCCCAAAGTGCTCCCCCACTGACACCTCAGTCACCTGCCCTGCCTTATTTTCCAAGAGTAGGTCAAGTCTTGCATCTTCTCTAGTTAGTACATCCACATACTGAATCAGAAAATTGTCTTGTCTTAACAAATTTCTCTCCATCTAAACCTTTAACACGATGGCAGTCCCAGTCTATATTTGGAAATTTAAAATTCCCTACCATAACTATAATTCTAAAAAATAGCTGAGATCTCCTTACAAGTTTATTTCTCAATTTCCTTCTGACTACTGGGGGATCGATAATACAATCCCAATAAGATGATCATCCCTTTCTTATTTCTCAGTTTCACCTAAATAACTTCCCTGGATGTATTTCCAGGAATATCCTCCCTCAGCACAGCTGTAATGCTATCCCTTATCAAAAATGCCACTCCCCCTCCTCTCTTGCCTCCCTTTCTATCCTTTCTGTATCATTTGTATCCTGCAACATTAAGCTGCCAGTCCTGCCCATCCCTGAGCCATGTTTCCGTAATTGCTATGATATCCCAGTCCCATGTTCCTAACCATGTCCTGAGTACATCTGCCTTCCCTGTTAGGCCCATTGCATTGAAATAAATGCAGTTTAATTTATTAGTCCTACCTTGTCACTGCCTGCCCTGGCTGTTTGACTCACTTCTGTTCTCAGCTGTACCCGTCTCAGAACGATCTCTTTCCTCAATATCTCCCTGGGTCCTACCCACCCCCCGCCCCACCCCCGCCACCCCCCACCTTACTAGTTTAAATCCTCCCAAGCAATTCTAGCAAATTTCCCTGCCAATATATTAGTCCCCTTCCAATTTAGGTGCACTCTGTACTTCTTGTACAGGTCACTTCTACCCCAAAAGAGATTCCAATTTTCAGAACAAAAAGTAAAATAGAGTGTGACCTCTCTGGTCTCTTTAATGAGCGTAAAATTACACATCCTGTGAATCCTTCTCCCATACACCAACTCCTCAGCCATGCATTCATCTGCTCTATCCTTCTATTCCTGCGCTTACTAGCTCGTAGCACTGGGTGTAATCCAGATATTACTACCCTTGAGGACATCCTTTTGAAATTTCTGCCTAACTCTCTTAAATCTCCCTTCAGACTCTCAACCTTTTCCCTTCCTATGTCATTGGTTCCAGTGTGGACAATGACCTCCTGCTGGGCCCTCTCCCCGTGAGAACATTCTGCACTCTCTCTGAGAAATCCTTGATCCTGGAACCTGGGAAACAACACACCATTCTGCTTTTTCTCTGCTGGCCACAGAAACGTCTGTCTCTACCTCTGACTACAGAATCCCCTAACACAATTGATCTCTTGATATACCCCTTGTTGCATTACAGCCAGTCTCAATACCAGTAACTTGGCTGTTCGTGCCACGTTCCCCTGAGAATCCATCACCCCCTACATTTTCCAAAACAGCATACCTGTTTGAAATGGGTATATCCAAAAAGGACTCCTGCACTAGCTGCCTACCTCTCCTACCCTTCCTGGAGTTAACCCATCTATGTGATTGTATCTGAGACTTCCCCCTTGCTATAACTGCCATCCATCACATACTGTTGCTGTTGCAAATTCCACATCGCTTCTATCTGTCTCTCCAGCCGATCCACTTGATCTGATAAGATTCGCATCCAACAGCATTTATGGCAGATATAATCCGCAGTAACCCTTAAAATCTCTTCAAAATCCCACATCTGACAAGAAGTACATATCACTGCAAATGCCATTTTTGCTCCTTCACAATCTACAGACCCAGAAAGTACACCGTCTTATTCTTCTACAAAAACTGCACCAGGTTAAATTAATAGTTATGGCTTATATTTTACGTTTAATCAAGAGACTTATCTCCAAAAACATATATTCAAGAAAGAATCCACTATACTCACTACTGCAGCATTTCTCTTGGACCGACTTAAAACTACAATTAATTTATCTGATTCTGTGCTGTGAACTTCGCCCAACAGTTCCTCCAAGATTAGTTGTGAATTTCACTGTTTGTTAATCTTCCCAGATGCACTCTGATGTCCAGCGATACATTAATTTAAACAGCAAAGACAGGAACTGTGCAGGTTCGCGTTCTCTCTCTCCTCAGTGTTCATTCCAGAGTATTTTTGCATTGAGTCTCGTAATCTTTGCAAGAAAGCTGAGGGAGTCTCATCTTTCTCCTGTCTAACTTCAAAGGCTTTAGTCAAATTCTGGGACTTTGGGACTGCCTCTCTTATTGCTTTCAGAATCAGATCTTTCAATTCCCTCATTTCTTCTCTATGATCCTGGTTTTGATTGTCCCACTGGGGGTCTCTGAGGGGAAACTTCGTCTCTCCCTGTCCCCAAAGTGATGTTGCCTGTCCCATATTTTAATGGCTGCTCCTCGTGTAAGTCCCCTTTCTTCTCCAGTAAATATTATATTCAAAATATACATTAACTCAGTCCATGTGTACAGACTGGGCCCCAAGAATTGATCAATTTGTTCAGCCAACCCTACCGGATCCTCATGCAGGACCTTCATCTCCTTTTTAAATGTTCTGACCTCCCCACTGGTGAGAGGGTACTTACAAACCCATTCTCTTTGTCCCCTACTCGTACCTCCCGAAGGGGATAAGTCTTTACGCTCTTCCCCTTTTTGTTTTCCTCCCCTAGGCTTTGGTTTAGATACTCCGGAGGTCTCCTCTACATCTACTTTATCTTCCCTTTCTTTCGTTGAGGATTGAGGGTCAGGGGCAACAACATTCCGTCCACTGCCCCTTCTTCCTCCTCTTGTGGGTCATCCGTTCCCTGTCCCTGTCTATCTGTCTCTCCTCCTCCTCCACTTCCACCCAATCTGATTTTATGGTACGGGGGGTGGTCAAGCAGCCAAGAGGATCCCAGGGATTGAGTGGGGTAGAGGAGGAAAGCCTTGTCCTTACTACCATCATTCCAAAACTGCCCTTCTAACAGGACGCATTGTCCGCCTCTTCTTGACTAAAAGGTTGTTTTCCATTCACATACAAACCTAAATACTGACACAGGAGAAAGTGAGGACTGCAGATGCTGGAGATGAGAGCTGAAAATGTGTTGCTAGAAAAGCGCAGCAGGTCAGGCAGCATCCAAGGAGCAGGAAGAAGGGCTCATGCCCAAAACGTCGATTCTCCTGCTCCTTGGATGCTGCCTGACCTGCTGCGCTTTTCCAGCAACACACTTTCAGCTCTATATATTGACATACCCAATCTTCGTCCGAACCGTACTTTGGCCAGAAGACAGCCGGACAAAGGATTGGTTCTTTGGTCAATACAAAACAACAATATTTCATCATTTTATTTTTATCTTTTCCCCTTGTATAAGTGTTACTTGTCCATTCCTGCAACATCCTCCCCAACGGACTTTCAGGAGGAATGTTACCAGGGACTTTTTCTTCCTTTACTCCATGACAGTTACTCTGCCTCCCCATTTCTCGGGGCCTCGCCAGTCCCTCAGCGATTAAATACCCCTTTTCCCGGCCACCAAGGCAATACTTAAAAGTCAGTTTTCTTCCCTTGGTCTGTGCACAGAGATGCCTGGCCCATTTTCTGTATTTTCTATCGACGTCCATTCACTGTCTGATTCAGATGTCTCTCTTGTGGGATTCATACCAGTCGCCCAAGGGAGCGGACCAAACCGGGACACGAGACCGCTCCTCAATGGGGAACAGGATGCATCTTCCCATTGTCCAAGGCCAGCCACTCCCCCCGGCGGTGGAAGAATATAACGGATGAGCCCCCAGTTTTGAGAAACAAACCTCACTCACTTCAATAATTTCAGTGCGAGACAAGATCTGAAGCAATCAGTATGTTTATTATACGCTTGCAAGCGTGGTGCCTGAAGGAAGACACCCAGAGTTTAGCAAGTACATATCTTATATAGGATTCACCACTCCCAACCCGGTGCCCATTACAATTGTTTATCTCTTGCCTTATCCGGCCTTGTGCATAACAAAGTACAAGTTTTACTCGGCCGTTTCACCACGTCCTGCTGTGGTCCATTGTTTAGTATATCCTCCTTCACTGCCATCTGTTTCCCGTACTTGTGATATTTCCGCCCTTTCCCCATCCATATTGATTCTTATGACCTTTTAATTGGGGTTTGCTTTTGTGTTTTTGCAGAAGTGGGAAACAGATGCTTATACCTACTGTTTGTACAGGCATATCTGGCTTAAACTACATCCTCACAGCACCTTATCTATTTGTCTGTAACATCTACCATTGTTTGCAGGCACGTTTCATTCTTGTATGCACATTTTAGCTCATACAAAAACTATTATATATTTCCTCCACATAGTTTTCATTCTTGTTGACTCAGTTCTTAGTTGAGGAGAAAGTGAGGTCTGCAGATGCTGGAGATCAAAGTTGAAACTTTATTGCTGGAACAGCACAGCAGGTCAGGCAGCATCCAGGGAACAGGATATTCGACGTTTCGGGCACAGGCCCTTGAAGGGCCTGTGCCCGAAACGTCGAATCTCCTGTTCCCTGGATGCTGCCTGACCTGCTGTGCTGTTCCAGCAATAAAGTTTCAACTCAGTTCTTAGTTGAAACAATTATACACTGGTGTGAGTGTATTTACATTGCATAAGTAATTATGATTGCAGAAGTAACACTACTTTACCTATATCCGACAAAAGTATTTGTAATATTCTATAGTACTCAATTTGCAGAGAGACATGCAGAATGGGAATGCAGCAGGAAGGAATCTTTTAGTTAGGGATAACAAAAGTAAGACTGACAAATTATTTATTGTCAGGTTATGAAATACAGTCGGTAAGAAAGCAATTTGGAAGGATGATGTGCCAGGAATTGCAAAGGCACGAACAGTTTAGCACTTGCCTAACAGCACTGCATCATTAGACACTGAATTAAACAGGCACTTATGGATTTGTGAAAAGACAAAGGAACAATTGTGGGGGACTTCAATCTTCATGTAGTCCGGGTCAATCACATTGGCAAGAGTGATCCTGAAGCAGAGCTTGTAGAATACTTTTGTCAGTGTTTGTTAGAACAACAACATTGTTCACTGATTGGGGATGTACCTATTTCAGATCCAGCATTGCATCCTGATGCTGAGTAAGTCAGTCATCTCACAGTAAGAGATCCTGCAGGAAATTGGGAAACAGATGGAGTTCAGAGGGATGATGAAATTTTAAAATGATCCCCATAAAGGACAAACAATAACTGGGGTCCAGAAGCAGAGTGCCATGAATTGAATCTGAGAGGGAGCACTGCCCAAGATAAACAGGGAAACTGTGAAATGTCTGGCTTCAACTGATCAGGGACAAACATGGCAACGGGCTCAAATATTCAACAAAAAGGCACATTCTTTAGCTCTGGGCACACCTACCATCTGTTCCCTTCGGTCTTCAACACAAATCCCTGCATGTTCCAGCAGCTCCTTCCATTTCTGAACAAGAATTAGATCAGACTCCAGACATTAATCTGTCTACATTAACCATGCTGCCCTGGGAGATAGCGCCTGCGCAATAAGTGCCGGTGAGCTTGGTGTCGGTGAGGATCGGTTCAGGGAGCCTAATGGGAGTTGTAGTTCTTACAAGCGCGCACGCGATCCGCTGCAGTTGGTGGCCAACGGCGGGGAGTTCGGACGTGAGCGCGCGGGAGCCCCAGAGCGGAGGTCACGTGGTGCGGCTGGAATTGGGGAGGGGCGGGGTTTATAGACCCAGAGACCTCCCTCAATCAACAGCCTCCCTCCAAACCTGGGGACATGGGAGAATAGGGAAATGGCACAGATATTACATCAATGTTTTCTCTAATTTCATGGTGGGATATAAAACACATTTACCAATTATAGGGCACAAAGAGCCTGAGAACTATAGTAAATAATATCTGTGGTGGGTGAGTAATTTGGTAGGATTGTGAGGGATAAGATGGACATGCATTTGAAAAGATACGCTTTGATTAGGAACAGTCAGAATGGTTTTGTGGATGGGAGATCATGCCTTACAAATTTGTTAAGAGTTCTTTGATGAAGTGACCAGCAAGGTTGACAAGGGCAGAGTGACAGACATAGTCTGGATGGATGTAGTCTAAAACCTTACAGCCTTTGATAATATTCCACATGGTAAGCTGCTCTGGAAGGTTAGCTCTCATGGAATCCAGGGCAAGCTGGCAAATTGGATACACAATTGGCTTGACAGTAGGAAGCAGAGGGTAATAGATGAAGAATGCTGGTCGGACTGCAGATCTGTGACTGTCCCACAGGGATTGGTGCTGGGCTCATTGCTGTTTGTTATCTACATCAGTGATTTGGATGAGAATGTTCAAGGTATGTGTAGTCAGTTTGCTGATGACAAGAAAATAAGTGGTGTCGTGGACATTGAGGAAGATTATCAGAAAATGCAACAGGACCTTGATCAGCGAGGGAAGTGAGCAGAGAAATGGCAAATAGATTTTAACATACCTCAGTAAATCCACAGGATCCAATCAGCTGTAAACTAGAACTCTATGAAAAGTTATGGAACTTATTGGTGAGCTCCTTGCTGAAATATTTGTATTTACGATAGTCACAGGTGAGGTGCAGGAAGACTGGAGTTGGCTAACATGGTACCACCATTTAAGAAAGGTGGTAAGAACAAGCCTGGTGAACTTCACTTCAGTAGTAGGTACGTTGTTGGAGGGAATACTGAGGGACAGGATTTACACGTATTTGGAAAGGCAAGAATTGATTAGGGATAGTCAACATGTCTGTGTGCATGGGAAATTATGTCTTACGAACTTGTTTGAGGTTCTCGAAGAAGTCACAAAGAGGAATAATGAGGGCAGAGCGGTGGACATGATCTGTATGGATTCAGTAAAGCGTTCGAGCGTGGGAGATTGGTTAGCAAGGTTAGATCTCATGGAATACATGGAGAACGAGCCATTTAGGTACAAAACTGGCTCGAAGGTAGAAGGCAGATAGTGGTGGTGGAGGGTTGTTTTTCACACTGGAGGCCTGTGACCATTTTGTGCCACAAGGATATGTGCTGGGTCCACTACTTGTTGTCATTTATATAATTAATTTGGATGTGAACATAGCATGTATAGTTAGTAAGTTTGCAGATGATATCAAAATTGAAGGTGTCGTGGACAGCAAGGATATGCAGGTCTTTGGACTCCTCCATCGTCAGACCACAACAAAACGACGGTTGGAGGAAGAACGCCTCATCTTCCGGCTAGGAACCCTCCAACCACAAGGGATGAACTCGGATTTCACCAGTTTCCTCATTTCCCCTCCCCCCACCCTGTCTCAGTCAAATCCATCAAATCCAGCACCGCCTTCCTAACCTGAGATCTTCTTCCCGACCTCTCCGCCCCCACCCCAGTCTGACCTATCACCCTCACCTTGACCTCTTTCCACCTATCACATTTCCGACGCCCCTCCCCCAAGTCCCTCCTCCCTACCTTTTATCTTAGCCTGCTGGACAAACTTTCCCCATTCCTGAAGAAGGGCTTATGCCCGAAACGTCGATTCTCCTGTTCCCTGGATGCTGCCTGACCTGCTGCGCTTAGACGGATATGGGCCAAGCACAGGGAAATGGGGTTAATGTGGAGGACATGTTGATCGGCATGGATCAGTTTGGGCCCATCTCCATGCTGGAGGACTCCGGGACTATTAGAGAAATAAATGGAAATAAAACCTAATAATTCCTCAGAGCCTTGTGCACTACATCTTTAAGGATGTTCTTAATGAAGTCACCCGAGAAATAGTGGATGCATTGGTGATCGTTTTCCAGCATTCTGTAGACTCTGGAAGAACTCTAAAAAACCTGGCAGCATGGTGGCTCAGTTGTTAGCCCTGCTGTTTCACAGCATCTGGAACCTGGGGTTCAATTCTAGCCTGTGTGGAGTTTGCACATTGTCTGCATGGGTTTCCCTGGGTGCTCTGGTTTCCTCCCACAGTCCAAAGGTGTGCAGGTTAGTTGAATTGGCAATACTAAAGTGTTCAGGGATGCGTGGGCTAGATGCATTAGTCAGGGAAATGTAGAGTAATAGGGTAGGGGAATGGGTATGTGTGGGATAGTCTTCAGAGGGTCAGTGTGGACTTGTTGGGCCAAATGGCTTATTTCTACACTGTCCTGATTCTATGACTGGAGGGGAGCGAATGTGACTTCCCTTTTTTTAAAAAAAGGATGGACAAAGAAAATGGGGAATGATAGGCCGGTTAGCCTGAAACCAATGGAAGGGAAAATGTTGGAGTAAATGTGAATGACATAATAACTAAGCATCTGGAAAACAGTGACACGATTGGTCTTAATCAGCATGGATTCACGAAAGGAAATCACGCTTGACAAACCGTCTGGAATATTTGACGATGTGTCCAGTACACAAGGGTGAATCAGTTGATGTTGAGACTTTGGACTTTCAAAGGACTTTTGACAAGGTTCCACACAACAGATTAATAAGGAAAGTTATGGCTCATGGTATCGGAGGTCGTGATTTGATGCGAATAGAGAACTGGTTTGAAGACAGGAAGCAGAGAGTTGTAAGAAACTGTTGATTCTCAGAGTGGCAGGCAGTGATGGGTGGGGTACCATAGGGACCCTAGCTGTTCACAATACATGTTAATGGTTTGGATGAAGGAATTCAATGCAACATCTCCAAATGTGCAGACAGTACTAAGCTGAGTGGTAGTGTGTGTTGTGAGGAGGATGCTTAGAAGTTGCAGAGTGACTTGGATAGGCTGTCTGAATGGGTAAATACTTGCAAATACAGCATATTGTGGATAAATGTGAGGTTCTCCACTTCGTGGCAAAAACAGGAAGGCAGATTATGATCTGAATGGTGTCAGTTTAGGAAAAGGTGAAGCCCAACGAGACCTTGGTGTTATGGTGGAACGGTCACTAAAGGTTGGCATGCAGGTGCAGGAAATGGGAGAAAGCTCATGGCATGCTGGCCTTCAGCGTAAGAGGATTTGATACAGGATGACGGGATGACTGATTGCAGTTGTTGAGGGCCTTTGGGAAGCCACACTTTGAGTACTCCGTGCAGTATTGTGGTCTTCTAATCTGAGGAAGGACATTCTTCCGATTGAGGGAATCTCACAAAGCTTCAACAGACTGACTCCAAGGATGGCTGGACCGACATATGAAGAAAGACTGGACCAATTGGATTTGCACTCACTGGAATTTATAATAATGGGGGCAGCCATTGAACCGATGGAATTGTCTAACACAGAGAGCTATTGGGACCAGGTCATTAGATGTATATTCAGGGAGCTGGAAATGGCTCTTCAGGCTAAAAGGATCAAGGGGTATGGAGAAAAAACAGGAGTGGGATACTGAAATTGAATGACCAGCCATCATCTTATTGAATGATGATGCTGCCTCGAATGGATAACATCTGCAGCTATTTTCTATGTTTCTGAGTGTGAAGCAAGTCAGTATCACCGAGCAGACTGGAAGGAGTGTTCTGCAGGTAAGTATCACTGAAACAGATTGTGAGGGTGTGGTACATGAGGATAGCGTTGATTTCTGCTTAAAGCAGCTTGAGAGGAGAGCAGTAAATTTTGTAAGATTGTGCTGGTTAAGTGCATCTTTAAAAGCTGTAAGTTAGAAAGAATTTAGAGGCGGGTGGGGTGGGTACTGTGCGGTCCACTCCCTTAAACAAACTATGGTTGGAAGTTTGGACTGTAGTGGGAGTGAGAAAAAGGCCTCTAGTGTAATTACTATTATTGAAGGGAGTATCTAACAAGCTTAATTTCAGGGGATGTCAGAACCAGTCTTGCAACAGTCATGTAACAAAATGTCAATTGTCACAACAGCACTGAACCAGCTCATAGCCTCCCATGTCACCTAACCACAAGCAGCAGGGCGTCATGGGGACAATTAAACCTCGCCATGAAAGCAGATTGATCTTCTCCACATCCCAGCTGACTCCATCTCCACTCCCACAAACATTAATTAATTCCATTGTAGATCCAAATTCTGTCAAACTCAACCTTGATTCTCGATAACGACTCAGCATCTGCTGCTCTCTGTGGAAGAGAATTACAAAGAGTTAGTTGTGCTCAGTAAAGATGCGGACTGCCCCAACAGTTCATCACCCTCTTTCACTGAGGACTTGTGTCCGTATCCCATGAATCAATACTCATTTGTCCTAAATCTATTATTCAGCTTCAGATGCCAAACGATGATCTGATTTCCACATTGACAAATTCATTGGAGCAGTGCAGAGTCTGTTCAAATTGTCATCTCAACTTTAAATTTAATCCTTAGATGGCCAGGTTCCCACAGCAGGATCCCTTTCATTGTCCCTCCTGTGTTCATGCTACCCACATGGATCACCATGTGCAAGTTGATTTGTTTTTATTCAGGGATATGGACATGACTGAAGAAGGGCTCATGCCCGAAACGTCGTTTCTCCTGCTCCTTGGATGCTGCCTGACCTACTGCGCTTTTCCAGCAACACATTTTCAGCTATGGACATGACTGGCCCGGAATCCAGTGACCCAGGGAATGTTCTGGAAACTGGCTTCAAATCCTGACATAGCAGATGGTGGTTTCAGAATTCCATAAAATCCTGGAATGAAGAGTTTAATGATGATCATGAAACCACTATTACTTATTAGGGAAAAAAAAAACACATCAGTTTCACTGATGTTAAGGGAAGGAAATTGTCATCCTTACCTCATCTAACCTGCATGTCATTTCAGACCCACAGCAATGTGATTCACTCTTAATTGCCCTAAAAGCAATTAGGGTTGGACAAAAATTCTAGCCTGGCCAGCCAACCCGACATCTGTTGCATCTGTGAATGAGTCAAGACAACAAACGTAGAACCAGCTCTGAACTCCTGAAAATAAAACAATGCTCCAGGAAAAGCCATCATCACCAATGAAGGCTCAGTGAGCCTGCATCGTTTTCAGAAACAAAACTAAAACTTGCTGAAAGCTCAGCAGGTCTGGCAACATTTGTGGATAGAAATCAGAGATAACGTTTCAGGTCGAGTGATCCATCTTCAGAAGGGATTTCCCTACACAGATGCTGTCAGTCCTGCTGTGCTTTTCCAGCAATTTCTACTTTATCTTTCTGATTTACAGCATCCACAATTCTTTCCGTTTTTATTCTGCATTGTTGTCGGAGTGTCACTGGCATGTTGTCTTTTACACCAGTTCTGGTATCAGGATCAGCACATGGCGTGACAGAGAAAGAAATGGGACAATCTTTCTACAAAATGTGTGATCAGAAGGATTTGTTTTAATATTTGGTTCTCATACATGCTTCCATTCTGCCATTTCCAGTCACTCTACTATCACTGATAGAATATTCTCTTCAAACGAAAAAGCAATACTGGAAATAATTCAATATAATGCAACAGTGAGGAGACCATTCTAACAAAGTGTAGGAAAGTTCTGTCACTCAGTGAGAAATAGTTCCCAGCAGAGTCCTGCAACTTACTCCTGTGAACGAATTGGTTTGTGCAGTTACCAGGAACCTGCGGTTTTGTGCTCACTGTTCCATTCACAAGCTTGTCCCTTATTCCTCTCTCTCTGGAGATGCTCGGTTGTGGAGTCCGGCTCCAGGAAAAGACAAACCCAGAAATATCCGAAACAGGGCTGTCACTGAGTGAATCCAGAGGGTGGATGTTATTGGCAGAGGATTCCCTCTCAGCTGAGAGGCACAGTCCCCTTTCACTCTGACACATATTCACCTTCCAGCAGGACTACTTGGTATGGGAGTGAGCAGGAACCTGGAGTCATGTACCCCACAGGCCCACGAATATTGAGTGTAATTGTTAGTGTTCCATTGTAGCCCAGACAAAGTCCCATTCTGGCTCCTTCATGCCTGTGCATGTCCCCAGCAGGAAACATTGAGGCAGAGATATCCTGTAGAAACCACACTGTGAGGCCGTGTCTCTGAATGTCTGGACCTCTGACCTCACAATGAGAGATGACCCTCACTTAGCTCGAGTGGAGACTGGACAATCTTCAATAGAATTCAAACCTTCAGCACAGACGGTTGAAAGAAGTAGGGGTGGGTGCAGAATCAGCAAAAGGTGATGACAGCTGTGATGTCCAAGGTTCACACAGTCCCCCTCAGTCTGGATCGGAGCGACTTCAAGACTCTCTTCTTTCCCCATTTGGAGTGAATTCATTTCCCCACAATCTGAATCACATTGAAGATTAAACAGAAACTAAAGAGGTGGAAACACTGTGTAAATAACGGGCAGAGTGGGGTTAGTGTTCAATAATAAATATAGAAACATACAAAAACTAATCTGTATTGTATTTCTAATACTGAAGCAGCTCAAAAACACTCACTTGATCCATTGCAGACGCTGCAGTTTGTACACGGTGGAGGGGACAGAATTGTTGGTTAAGATGTTGAGTGAGATGGACAACTCCATCAGTGACTGGTTTGTACTGAGAGCGAGGACAGGTTTCTCAGCACAAAGTTCTGCGAAGGAAGCAGCACGTAGACTGGGGGACACAGAGAAAGATCAAGAATCACAGTTTATTAATAACAGTATTTCTGACACAGATATAACTGTAAAATAAGGGATTTTCTGTTCCAGTAAACTGAACTGAAGACAAGAAGCAGGTGGAATGTTCCCAGGCCCTGAATGACGTAGATGACAATGAGAAGCCTCGGAGCATCCCATCAGAACTCAAGCAGTGCCTTCCATGACATCAAGAGCAATAAATTACAATTCCCAATTGAGTTTGTCTGTTTTTATCAGTCATGGGAATCGGGCATCTCTGGCTGGGTCAGCATTTAGTGCTCATTCCTCGTTGCCAAATTCAAAAGATAGGAATGAGCTTCTTGAACCACTGCAGTCTAACAGTCCATTGTGGGTTGATCCACAATGCCTTTGGGTGGGAATTCCAGGAATTTCACCCAGTGACAGTGATATTTCCAACTTAGGATGACGAGTAGTTTAGAGGGGAGCTTGCAGGGATGGTGCTCATATTCACCTGCTGCACTTGTCCTTCGAGATGGAAGTGGTCATGGATTGAGAAGGTACTGTCGAAGGATCTTTGGTAAACTTCTGCAGTGAATCTTTTTGGTAATACGCACTGCTGCTACCCGAGCATCGGTGATGGAGGGACTGGGGATTTTTGTGGATGTGGTGTCAATCAAGTGCACAAGGACATAGAAACATGTACTGAGATTGATATTTAGTCCTCAGTCCCAGTTACAAAACAAACTACTTTAGTTCTCCAACCTCAACATGTTAAAATCAAGATGAGTTAATATTTGAATTAAGTGCAGAAATTTTCTGCATTACCAACAGTAAATAACTTAGAAATGTCATTACCAAGGACCAATTCAATATAAGCAAGATTACATCAATACTGTCCTTAAATCTCAGATTGAAATTCAGAGGAATATTTCAATTTTCTTGATTATTCTGTGCATAGTGAATGTAACTAGTTCTAAAATTTAGAAAGCATAAAATATTTTCAGAACTTAGTGCATCCATTAACTCAGAGTACATTGGGTAAAAAGGTTCCCATTGGTGAAAGAATTAGGAACCAGAAAGTATTTATTTCAGGTAAGTGGTAAAAGAAGCAATGGAAACACGTGGAAATTATTTCCTGCATTAAATGGTTAGGATCTGGATTGTTCTGCCTGAGAGTGTGGTGAGATCGGTACAAATCACGCATTCAGGACAGCAAAAGATTATTTTCTGAAAAGCAAAATCTGTGAATTGACATCGAGATGGGGGCAAATACCTTTGTGCACGTGTTTGTGTGGAAAGCTGGTAGAGTTTCTGAATGGCATCCTTTTTTGCAGTAATCACTCAATGGTTTTATTAGTAACAGTTTCAATGATGCAGCTCAATTAGATTCTGGGTGATCCAAGATGGAGGACGGGGACAATTTCTGACTCTAACAGCTGCTCCTTTTGAGGTATTATGGGTGTTGGAGGGGATTTCGTTGAATTCCAGCAGCAGCAATTACTGTTTTATATGCTGTTGCATTGTTTTGGAACTCTGGAGTTAAAACAACAACATTTCTAAAAGGGAGAAGAACAGACAAAGGAAGCACATGGTGAGGTCATTGCAGGAGAGAGAGAATGGGTTGGTTTGTGAGGCAATGAGGAATTTACAAGAGCAAGGGGATGTGATGGATGGCAGTTATGGGAAGTTGTTGGGCGGTGGTGAATGAGTCTCAAATACAGTCAGATGGGTTAACTTCAGGAAAGGTAAGAGAGGTAGGCAGGTAGTGCCGGAGTCTTCTGTGGCTATCCCCATTTCAAACAAGTATGCTGTTTTGGAAAATGTAGGGGGTGATGGACTCTTAGGGGAACGAAGCACGAACAGCCAAGTTTCTGGTAATGAGACTGACTAATGTAATGAAAGGTACATCGGGTTCAAAGCAATCAATTGTGTTCAGTGACTCTCTAGTCTGAGGTACATATAGACGTTTCTGTGGCCAGCAGTGAAAAATCAGAATGGTGTGTTGCTTCCCTGGTGCCAGGATCAAGGATGTCTCAGAGGGTGCAGAATGTTCTCAAGGGGGAGAGGGCCCAGCAGGAGGTCACTATAAATACTGGAACCAATGATATAGGAAGTGAAAGGGAGATTACAGGGAGTTTGGCAGGAATTTTAAAAGGAGGTCCTCAAGAGTAGTAATATCTGGATTACTCCCGGTGCTATGAGCTAGTGAGGGCAGGAATAGGAGGATAGAGCAGATGAATGCATGGCTGAGGAGCTGGTTTATGGGAGAAGGATTCACATTTTTGTATCATTGGAAGCTGTTTTGGGGTAGAAGTGACCTTTATAAGAAGGACAGAGTGCACCTAAATTGGAAGGGGACTAATATACTGGCAGGGAGATTTGCTGGAGCTGCTTGGGAGGATTTAAGCGAGTAAGGTGGAGAAGTGGGACCCAGGGAGATAGTGAAGAAAGGTTTCAATCTGAGTCTGGTACAGTTGAGAACAAAGGCAAATCAAACAATCAGGGCAGGCAGGGACAAAGCAGGGAACAAGGTAGCACTGATCAATTAAACTGCATTTTATTGAATGCAAAAGGCCTAACAGGGAAGGCGAATTAACTCAGGTCATGGTCAGGAATGTGGGACTGTGATATCATAATAATTACAGAAACAGGGATCAGGGATTGACAGGACTGGCAGCTTAATATTCCAGGATACAAATGGTGCAGGAAGGACAGAAAGGGAGGCAAGAGAGGAGGGGGAGTTGCATTTTTGATAAGGGATAGCATTACAGCTGTGCTGAAGGGCGATATTCATGGAACTACATCCAGGGAAGTTATTTGGGTGGAACTGAGAAATAAGAAAGGGATGATCGCCTTATTGGGATTGTATTATAGACCCCCTGGTAGTCAATTGGAAATTGAGAAACAAATTTGTAAGGAGATCTCAGCTATAGGGTGGTTATGGTAGGGGATTTTAAATTTCCAAATATAGACTGGGATTGCCATAGTTTTAAGGGTTGACATGGAGAGGAATTTGTTAAGTGTGTCCAAGAAAATTTTGATTGAGTATGTGGATGTACCTACTAGAGAAAGTGCAAAACCTGAACTACTATTGGGAAATAAGGCAGGGCAGGTGACTAGGTATCAGTGGGGAAGCAATTTGAGGCCATGGGCCATAATTCTATTCGTTTTTAAATAGTGATGGAAAAGGAGAGACCAAATCTAAAAGTTGAAGTTCTAAATTGGAGAAAGGCTATTAATCAGTACTGGGTTCCTGATGGGGCTGATGGAGTGAGATGAGTCTGTGCATCGTGTGGTTTACACATTCCCACACCTCCACATCTAAGAGTTTGTAGCTGCACTCGCACAATACCTGATCCCAAGGACATCAAGAAGCTCCGTAGTGAAGCCCATAGCAAGGAAGATGAGCTTGATGGATTGAGGCTGGCTCTTGTGGACTGTGTAATGTCAGTAAATTCTATGACGCAATCAAACACCTCGATGTGTATGAGGTGCTAAATTCATTCTGAAGGATTCCTGTATCTAGGTCCCGAATGCCAACTATTGAGGTAGCGCTATGTTGGTTTTTAAATCTTTTCTGAATCTTGTCCAGTTTAATAATATCGTTCCTGTAGTAGGATCACCAGAACTGCCAGATGGGAGGGTTATGTTGTCTCATTTTAACAGAGATTGAAATTTAAGAAGAAAAAGAAATCGAGCAAGTTTTACCATCTTGATCATTAATATTTTGGAGAGTAATTCTGATAAGGGATTTGGGGGCATTGAGAGGGTTTACAGGTGACAGTACATTGGTACAGACCTTATGAGCTAAGGTGATTGTTGGGATCTTGTGTAAGATCTGAAGCGTGGACTTTGGTGTGAATTATCCATGAAATTTGTACTTTAATGGGCAATTTCCCTTCTACACGTGACTCTCTGTATAAACCTGTAAATCTGGCCTCAATCACGAGGGTTTTGCCAGTTCTAATGCATTTACTTGATTAGTTATCCAGGAAAAAGATAGTATGAAGCCTCATCTGCACTCCTGTGAGAATAGAAACCTGACCTCACATCATAATATTATCACTCTATTTCTCAGAAACCTTGGAATTATGGAGTGATACAACATGAAAATAACAGATCCGAAATACAAACTAATCCAAACTGACCAGGTTTCCCAAACTAAACTAGTCCGACTTGCCTGCGTTTGGCTTATATCCTTCAGAATCTTTCCGATTCACATACCTGTCTAGATATCTTCCTCTGCCTGTTCATTCTGCATACAAACCGCCTTCTGTGGAAAGGTTGACCTGCACATTCCACCTTCTCACCGCCTAACCCCTCGGTCTCTGTCTGAAACCCTACCCAGGGCTCCACCATTAACTGTTTTCAGTCTTGCCCTTGTTTACTGTTAAAATGCAATAAACTCCATCTACCAGTCCTCA
Organism: Chiloscyllium plagiosum; assembly: GCF_037043375.1. Taxonomy (NCBI): domain Eukaryota; kingdom Metazoa; phylum Chordata; class Chondrichthyes; order Orectolobiformes; family Hemiscylliidae; genus Chiloscyllium; species Chiloscyllium plagiosum. The sequence goes on from NW_028270180.1 coordinate 101,070,433, forward strand.
GCTAATTTTCCCAATTGATCAAGATCTCTTTGTAATCTCAGATTACCTCCTTTTGTTATTGACCATACTAGCGAAGAGATCAGTGTATGGAAGGGGCTGAGCAGTATTTAGATTAGATTACATTACATTACAGTGTGGAAACAGGCCCTTCGGCCCGACAAGTCCACACCGACTCGCCGAAGCGCAACCCACCCATACCCCTACATTTACCCCTAACCTACGGGCAATTTAGCATGGCCAATTCACCTGACCTGCACATCTGTGGACTGTGGGAGGAAACCGGAGCAACCGGAGGAAACACACGCAGACACGGGGAGAAGGTGCAAACTCCACACAGTCAGTCGCCTGAGGTGGGAATTGAACCCGGGTCTCCGGCGCTGTGAGGCAGCAGTGCTAACCACCGTGTCGCCCGATGTTGTGTGCTGTAGCAAGGGAGCTGAGTAAGACTGGAACAAAGTCAAATACACAAAGTCAGCATCACCAGTGCATCCTACACCAACACCACATAAGCAGGGATGCTCCAGTGTCTACACCCAGCACCCACACAAACACCCCTGCCAACAGCACACTGGCTAGCAGCAGGAACAGCGATGTTTTTCGTTTCTGGATCAGAACTGTTGTTTAACAGAGGAATTCCAGCAGAACTGTGTCCATGAGCTCAAGTAGGACTCTGGGACCCACAAGAGATGGGTGAAGGAAGCTGAAAGGGATAGGGATTGATTGGTCCTGTCAGGGAAGGTCCCAAACACTAATTATTTTATTCAGCTTCTTTTAACTGAGCTTGATACCAGTTAGAGGTAATTCAACACGGACAACAATGTGAGTAAACTTCACACAAACACAAAATCAATCAACCTTGGTACAGCAACTGAACCTGTTAACAGAAAACACTTGAAAGTGGACAAGGATCAAGGAATGTTTCAATAATCAGCTGATTCCACTCTGTACTCAACATGAAGATTTCATTATTGGTGATACTTTCCTTTTGATCTTTAATAATAACCACCCGCCCCATACTCCAGGTATCTCATTGTAACCCACTCATGGTCCTGACAATCTCATAGTAAATACAACCAAGAAGCTAATCGGTTCTCCAAGCGGTGCCACGATTTAGTGAGATCATATCGAAAAGAGTCATTCCCAGGTTGTCAAGCTGTGACCATACGGATCAGTGCTTGGCCCCTGCTCTGGAGAACAATTGTAATATTTTCAAGTTTGCAGATGACATAAAACGTAGTAGGATTGAAAATATTTAGGAAGGTGCCAAGAGGCTTTATGGGGACTTAAATCGGCCTAGTGAATAGAAAAGAGCAAGGGAGATGGAGAGAAGTACAAGATGATTCCCTTTGGTTGGAGGCCTGATAGTACAGACCATTTCTTAAATGGTAAAAGTTTGAAAGTATTAAGGTCTGGAAGGACCAAGATATTCCTGTTCACAAATTACTGAACGTTAGCATGTCGGTGCAAAAAGCAAATCTTACGTTAGCTGTTGAGTTTTCTTCATAGAGGTGAAATCTCACCTGGAGTATTGTGTGTACTTCTGGTCCTCCTGCCTAATTACTTAAGGAGTACAGGGATGTTCACTAAACTGATTGCTGGGTTGGTAGGACTGTTCTATCCATTAGCAATTGAGGAGACTGGGCATGATTTCTCTGAAGATTAGAAGAATCAACAATGTTCTTAGAAAGTTATAACGTTCTTAAAGGGATAGACAGATTAGATGTAGAAAGCACCCACCATCTACAAGGCACAAATCAGGAATGTGATGAAATAATCTCCAACTTGCCCGGATGTGCAATACTGAAAAAGTTTGACATGTGACAGATTAAATCAGTATCACATGTTGCATTCCATCCATCGCCTTCAAACTTCACTCCCGTAACAACCAACACTGAGTGGCAGTAGTGTGTGCCATCAACAAAAATCACTGCAATAACTCATCAAGGCTCCTTCCAAACCTCTAACCAGTGTCATCGTGAAGGACAAGGGCAACAAATACATGGAACGATCTGCAAGGCCCCTACAGTTTATGCACCATGAAGACTTGGAAGGAGTTTGCTGTTGCTTCACTGTTGCTCAGTCAAATTAGTGCTTGGCACCAGGAGCAGTCCTCAAACAGCTGCTTTCTTCAGAGGCCAAGAAGATGGAGAAACGCCAAGAGGAAGGGATACCCAACACTTGAACAGAAGACTGTTGCCACAAGTTACACAGATCAATACACCCTACACCACATGCCTATTTGTTCGTAGATCAGTAAACCACTCTCACCTGACACAGATCATACATTTTTCCTCACTATGTGTCGTAACTAAACAGTACCTTTGCCATGAACGTAAGAAGCTAATTTAAAATGACTTACCAGTTCTCAACCGCTTACTCCGGCTCATTTTTTTACCTCTCACCCACCACACTCCTTCCTATTCCTATGCTCCCATATGCATCCAATCTCTATCCCTATTCAAGTGCCCTCCTTCTCTCCACTGACACAGGAAAACCACAGAACCACATCGACAGCTGTCCTTCAGATAGCTGGCGCCTGTACATGGAGAGTCGCATTCAACCACTTACTACCTCGCAGCCACCCCCTGCTTGCCAAATCTCAGCTTCTTGCCTTCACCTACCCAGGTGGCATCCTGACCCTTACGACATTCCACCACACTCACCTCTCATGCCCTGCAGCCTCAAGCACTGCTGCACCTAGTGTCTAAGCCTCAGGCTAGACTAGAAAAGCATCAAGCCTGAGGCCTTTTCTCTCCCACAGTTGCTGTTGCTGCTGGGCCCATGGGTAAGAAATTCCCCTGAGTAAAAGAGCAACTCCTTGCAGAATCATTCAACTGTATTTGGAATGATTATTAGAGGCAGTTTAGGACATCTTGGAAATGGACAGGATGAGAAATAAGTATTGTTGTCCTTGGGTCTATTGGTGCAAAGGGCAGTGTCTCCACAGCTGGGATAGAAGTCCACATTCATTCCAGCCATTGGGCCATTTGATGGACAAGCTTATTCTAAATGGTCACTTCCTTCCCTCATCCTGCTCAGCACCTCGCCTATTGCCATGTCCTATGTCAACTTTTTGCTTGAGTTCAGGAGCCTTCTTCGAGGTGAGAAAACATTTTTCATTCTAAGAAAATACCCGTGTCTATTCCCATTATTGTTGAAGATATCAAATTTTCTCTCTTGTTCAAACTTTTAGTCATGGCAGCGTTACACCTTCCCAAATGATGATGCCCTGAAATTAAAAAAGGTTGAATGATTTTGAAAATATTCAGTTACCTATTCAACTTTCCTCTATGTCAGTGCAACTACTGTGAGCTCTAGAATTGAATGGGAACTATAGACCAGCGAGCCTGACATGGGTCGTGGACAAGTTATTGGAGGGAATCCTGTGTGACAGTATTTGGATGTATTGAATTTGGAAAAGTGTGTATTTGGAAAAGCAAGAACTAATTCGGGATAGTCAACTTGGCTATGCGCGTGTGAAGTACAGTCTGACTAACTAGATTGAGTTTTTTGAAGAAACAGAGAGCATTGATAAGGACAGAGTGGTGTACATGACCTATAGACTTCATTAAGGTGTTCAACCAAGTTCCTCGTGGTGAACTGGTTATTAAAGATAGATCACACTGCATAGAAGGAGAATTATTTGGATGCAGAACCAGCTTGAAGAAATGAGACATAGGGTGGTGGTGGAGGATTGCTTTTCAGACTGGAGGCCTGTGACCATTGGCGAGCCACAAGGATGATTGCTGGATACACTGTTTTTAATCATTTATATAATGATTTGGATATGAACACAGGAGGCATGGTTCTTAACTTTGCAAACACCACCAAAATTGGAGGTGCAGTGGACATCGAAGATACTTACTTTAGATTGATGAGCCATTGGGCCAAGGAGTGGCAGATGGAGTTTAATTTAGATTAATGTGAGGTGCAGCAGATTGGAAAGGCAAATCAGGATGGGACTCAATGACACTTCATGGTAAGGACCTGGGGAGCGTTGCTGAACAAAGAGACCTTGGAGTGCAGGTTCCCAGTTCCTTGAAAGTGAAGTCACAGCCTGATAGGATAGTGAAGAAGGACGAGTTTAACCGAGAAGTCTGAGTTATGTATATATCTCTGTGAATCTATCAGATGTGACAAAGTGAGTTGTGTGTCCCCGCTCAGGTCACACACTGTCTGATCTCACAGTCATACTGCACGGAAACGGATCCAACTTATCCATTCCAACCAGATTTCCTGAACTGAAGATCACAGAATAGAATCACAACAACGTGGAAACAAGTGAGTTATCCAAAAGGTCCACACTGACTATCCAAAGAGCATCCGACCCAGACTCACCCACCTACTGTATTCTTGTAACCCTGCATTTCATATGGCGAATTCATCTGACTTACGCATCCATGGAGTAGTCCGATTTACCCACATTTGGCCCATATCCTGCTAATGTCCCTGTCCAAACGTCTTTTAAATCCTGTAACTGTATCCCTTCCTATGGCAGCTCATTCCATATACTCACCATCATCCGTGTGAAAATATCCCCCATCAGGTCCTTTTAAATCCTTCCCCTCTCAACTTGTCCGAATGTTTTTGGATCCCGAAGTTGGAGAAAAGACTTGAAATATCATCTTATCTATGTCCCTCATGATTTGGTAAATCTCCATAAGGTCACCCCGGAGCCTCTAACATTCCAGGTTAAAAAAAATCCAGCATATCCACTTTCTCCTTATAACTTAAAACCTTCTAGTCTCGGTGCCGTCCTAGTAAATCTTTTTGCACACATCCAATTTATTAAAATCTCCGAAAGCAGTGCAACAACAATTGTACCCAGTACTCCACATGTGACCTTGTACAGCTGTAACATGATGTCCCAACTCCTGTACTCAATGTTCTGAACAATGAAGGCTAGTGTGCCAAATGCTTTCCTCACCAGCCAGTCTCGCACTTTCAAGGAACTATGTATCTGCACCCCAAGGTCTCCCTAGTCAACTGCAATCCCCAAGGCCCTATCATTAACTATGTCCTTTTCTGTTTTGCAAGTGAGGCAGTACCACTCTGCTGCAATAGTGCTTATGTAGTAGCTGCAATGAAATGACAGACATTAAACTATGAGGCATTTAATGGATATTAGCTCAGAGTCCCACACCATCAGACCATAGAACAACACAGTGTAGCAATGGGGCCTTTGGCCAACTGTCTTGCGTCAAACTTAACACCAAATTAATCTAATCCCTTCTGCCTACCTTTGGTCCATATCCGTCCAGTCCTTGCAAATTCATGTACTTATCTTATAATCTCAAACGTTCCCATTGTACCTGCCTTCAAAACCATCCCTGACAGCATCTTCCAACCTCCTCCTGCTTTCTTAAAAAACTTACTCCTCATATCTCCTTTGAACTTTCCCCTCTCACATTACTTGCATGCCCCTCTGTATTATACATTTCAATTCTGGAATAAATATTTGCACTGTCAAGCCTATCCACTCTATTAATTTTAGTAGTTGAGTGCACAGTGATGGAAAAGCACAGCAGATCAGGCAGCAGACTTCTCTCAAGTCTCCCCTTAGCCTTCAGCACTCCCAGGAAAACAATCCAAGTTTTTCAAGGCTCTCCTGAGAGCTCTTACCCTCTGATCCAGACAGCATTGACTGCACCTACTCTGAAGCCTCACTATCCTTTCTGTAATGTGGTGACCAGAATTGAATGCAACACTAACTGTGACCTAACCAATATCTAATGAAGCTGCACCATACATCCTGAGTCTCGTATCAATTCCTTAACCAATAAAGGCAAGTATGCCTTATATTCTTACCACCCCACCTACCTGCATGGCCACTTTCAGGGAGCTATGGACTTGAACCCCAAGATTACTCTGTACATCCGTGTACTCAGTGTCCTGGCATTAACGGTCTACTTTTCGTTAACATTTTATCTCCCAAAGTGCAGCAACACACAGTTACCTGCATTAAACTCCACCTGCCATTTCTCTGCCTACGTTTTCTACTGATCCATATTCCACTGTAATCTTTGACATTTTCTACACTATCCAAACAATTCCACCAATCCTTTTGTTATCTTCAAACTTATGAACACACCCAACTACATTTTTATACAAGTCATTTATATGTATCACAAACAGTAGAGTTCCCAGGATAGATTTGTGCAGAACGCCACTGGTCATGGACCTCTGGCCACAAAAAAAAAACTATTCCACTGCTACCCTCTGCTTTACAGGCAAGCCAATTCTGAATCCAAGCAACCAAGTCACGTTGGATCCCATGCATCTTACTCTACGATGAACTTACCATGAGGGACCTTGTTTTTTAAAAAAAAGCCTTACTAAAAAGCATGTTTACAACATCCACTGCTCCATCCTATCGATCACCTTTGTCACCTACTCAACAAATCGAACCAAGTTGGTAAGGCATGATCTGCTCCACACAAAACCATGTTGATTGTCCCTAATTCGGCCACGCGTTTCCAAATGCACGTACATTCTAAGTATTCTCTTCAACAGATTCCCAACCTCTGATGAGAGACTCACTGGTCTATAGTTTCTTGGATTATACCTATCTCCCTTCTTGAACAGAAAAACAACATTTGCTACTTGTCAGTCTTCCAGGATCTATCCAATGGCTAGCGAAGTTGCAAAGATCACTAAGGCCCTAACACCCTTCTCTCTTTCCTCTGAGGTCGAAACCATCAGGCTCTGGAGACTTCTTCACCTAAAAGCTCTTCAAGAGACCCAACACTTCTTTCTTGATCTCACGTTTGCATGTTCCGCATTAATCTCACTATCCTCCATACCCTTCTCCTGGTTAAAACCAATGAATGTTCCCTCCTTCATCCTCGAGTGGTCCAACCTTCTCCCCAGTTATCCTCCTACTATTAATGTATGTGTAGAATTCTCTAGCGATTATATTAAATGCTAATTGCTGAAATCATTTCACAGCATCTTCTTGCTATCCTAATTCCCTGCTTGGGTTATTTCTGCTTTTTTTATATTCATCACAGGCCCTGCCCAATTTTAGCTTTCAGAAACCATTCCATATGCTTCTTTTTTACCCTTGGACTAAATTCACACTTTCCCTTGTTATCCAAGGATCCGTTACCTAGCCTTGTCCTTCCTCCTCTCAGAAACATGCTGTTCACTATATTGACACCCTGTAAACTCTATTCCAAACTTTCCCCTAACTCAAAAAATATCCATTAACCATGACTCTCTCTTTTTCCCACCATATAGTTAATGTTGTATCCATGTTGCCCCTACCTGTTGAACCATGAACGACAACCTTCCTCAAGTCTGTTGTATGGTACTTTCAGGAGATTCATGTAAACCCCATCAGTAGATTGCCCTCATCAACACTTTGTTAAATTCATCAAAAACATCAGCAAGACAGTTGTGCAGAATTTCACTGTGCCTTGTCCTAACCAACCCACCTTTTTTAGCCTGACTACTACCTTTCCCACAAATAACTGTTGCCAGACGTTTCCTTGGAGTTAAACAGACAAGGTTGTAAATGACAGGACTTGCTTTACAACTCTTTTTAGAAATAGAGGTTGCCTAGCTAACAACCCTCCAGTCGACATGCACCTCATCAGATTCCAGGTAATCTTCTGGCTAGTGCCCCCATAATATCTCCTCTCGCTTCGTGCAAAATCCTTAGATGCATCAGATTCAGTCCTGGTGTCCTGTTACATCTGAGTGCCAACATAAACTGGACAAGTGATTGGATTGGATTGGATTGGATCCCTTCATTGTGGAAACAGGCCATTCAGCTCACCAAGTTGACACCGATCCTCCAAAGAGCATCCCACCCAGCCTCAATCCCCAACCCAATTCCTGTAACCCGACATATCTCATGGCGACCACACCGATACGCCCCTGAATACTATGGGTTACTTAGCATGGCCAATTTACCTAATATGCACATTTTTGGACTGTGGGAGGAAACTGGAGCACCAAGCGAAAACCCACACAGACAGGGGGGACAACATACGAACTCCACACAGTCGGCCAAAGGTGGAATCAAATCTGGGTCCCTGGTGCTGTGAGGCAGTGCAAACCATTGAGCCACCACGTCACCCAAAAGGAAAAGGTTCAGAGTGATACGAGCGAAACACAGCAAACCGGGACTAGTTCAGTTTTGGAAATCCGTTTAGGATAGACGGCTTGGGCTAAATCGCCTATTTGCGTGTGGTGTGACTTCTTTCTTATTCTTTGAAACTTAATTAGATTACTTACTTACAGCGTGGAAACAGGCCCTTCGGCCCAACAAGTCCACACTGACCCTCCAAAGAACAACTCACCCAGACCCATTCCGCTGCATTTACCCCCTCACCTAACACTACGGTCAATTTAGCATGGCCAATTCACCTACCCTGCACATTTTTTGTGATTGTGGAAGGAAACTCACGCAGACATGGGGAGAATATGCAAACTGCACACAGTTAGTTGCCTGAGGCAGAAACTTAACCCGGGTCTCTGGCGTTGTGAGGCAGCAGTGCTAACTGCTGTGCCACCGTGTTGACCATGAAAGAGATTAGAAAAGATTTACAAGGATCTTGCCAAGGTTGGAGGGTTTAAGGTATGGGGAGAGGTTAAATAGACTGTGCCTGTTCTCCCTTGAGAGCCTGAGGCTGGGGATGACTTTGTAGAGGATTATAAAAGTCATGATGAACATAGATAGGTTAAACAGACAGGGTCTGGAGTTGGAGGAGTCCAAAACTAGAGGATATCAGTTGAAGGACAGATGGGAAAGAAGGAATTGAGGGGCAGCTTTTCATGCGGAAGGTGATGCATATATGGAATAAGTTGCCAGAAAACGTGGAGGAGGCTGGAACAATTACATTAAAAAATTTAAAATCACACAACACCAGGTTATAGTCCAACAGGTTTAATTGGACGCACACTAGCTTTCGGAGCAACGCTCCTTCATCAGGTGATGAAGGATCGTCGCTCTGAAAGCTAGTGTGCTTCCAATTAAACCTGTTGGACTACAACTTGATGTTGTGTGATTTTTAACTTTGTACACCCCAGTCCAACACCGGCATCTCCAAATCATAACATTTAAAAATATTCTGGATGGAAAAATTAAGAAGAAGGGTTTAGAAGAATATGGGCCAAGTGCTGGCAAATGGGATTAGATTAGATTAATTATAGGATACCTGGTTTACATGGACCATCCGGACTTTGGGAGTGAATCCCTTCCTTCTGCTGTTCCATCTTATGGTGATCCCTGTTGCATTGGGACAAGAACCTTCCACACTCAGTCCCGTCAATGTGACCATTCACCTGTTTTGTCTAACACCATTTCATGTGGTGGTTGGTGGATCACAGGGTCAGCATGACCCAGGTGAGGGGAGAGGTTGAGAAGGAGAAACATTCATGGTAACCCCAGCTGGTTGTGGGAATTGAACCCACGCTGTTGGTATCACTCTGCATTGTGATACAACTGTCCAGCCAACCCACCTCACTCCAGGTGGCCAACCCTGTAAAAAATGAAAAAGAAGGGTTAAAAAGAATATGGGCCGAGTGATGGCAAATGGGATTAGATTAATATAGGATACCTGGTTTACATGGACAAACCGGATCAAAGGGTCTGTCTCTGCGCAGTGCAACTATGATTATTGATATCAACGAGTTCCTCCCCTCACCGGGACAAGCACGTTATCTAATATGATCTCCTAATCATTGTCTCCACAATTAATTTGCTAACTAGTATCAACGATGTTTTCTCGGCCACATTGGACGAATGATAAAACCATAAACTCTCATTCCGCTGCAACTGAAACCACACAGAGGAACAGACATCACCAGTTCCGGTTTTAAACACTGCGCGTGTGCAGTTCGCCTCCGCGACTTCACGCAAACTCAGTTCAACCGAGGCGCCTCGAGCCTGAGCACGACTCCTGAGGGCGGGAGTTAACACTCTCCCCGGCTCCGATTGGTCAATTAGACTGTCGATCGCCGTGGTGCCGGCCAATCGGGAGTCCGGAGAGCAGAGCGGGGTGGGGCCAAAGATAGGTGTGAGGAAGGATCAGGATGGCGCTGGAAACGCACAGCAGCTCAGGCAGCACCCGCCGAGCAGGGAAAGCAACACTTAGGGCAAAAGGCTTTCCTCGGGATTTCCCTGCTCCTCGGAGGATGCTGCTGTGCGTTTCCAGCACCACCCACCACCGCTGCTGAGGAAAGATCTCTCCACCTAAAACGTGAACTCCGCCAGATCCGCGGAGCTTTTCCATGAAGTTGTGATTGTGTGTGTTTTGGGGGCCTATTTCTGACCCCCCCCCCCGCCCGACATCAGTCCGTCTGTCCGTCCCTGCCCAGGTAACATCAGCTGTTTGGTGTTACCCCCTCCCCGCACTCTATGTCTGAACATGAACAGTTTGTTGTTCTTAACGCCGTCGGGAGAAAGATTTTGGTTTGAAACCAACCTCCTAAGACCAGCGCAGCTGAAACCCCCGGAGAAGAGAAGACGAACCAACCGCCGTCCCGCGGCATCCGGTTTGAAATGCTACGCATGCGCAAGCCCCGCCCCTCCCCCGCGCAGTGTCGGTTAAACGGCGGCGCCTCGAGACACCTCAGGGCGGGACGTAGCTCAGCACCCGGCTCCGATTGGGTAAGGGCTCTGTCGATCCCATGGTGCGGGCCAATAGGGATCGCGGTCCCGCTTGGGCACCGCCACCAGGAGGTGGATCCCTGGAGAAACAGGGGCTTATGGGGATCGGAGAAGGATAGTTGTGTTGAGAATTGTTAGATCAGCCATGGTCTGACTGAAAGGTGGAGCAGACTTTGGGAGTAAATCCCTTCCTACGGCTGTTCCATCTTATGGTGATCCCTGTTCCATCTTATGGTGATCCCTGTTCCATTGGGACAAGAACCTTCCACACTCAGTCCTGTCAATGTGACCATTCACCTGTTTGGGTCTGACACAATTTAATGTGGTGGCTGGTGGATCAGAGTGTGAGGAGTCATTATAAATGTTGTTATCTGCAAAAATCACAAGGCTGAATCAGAAAAGAGGAAGGGGGATGAAGGTTAAGCTTGTACAAACAGTTATAAGCATTCTGTTTCCCACTTCTGCAAAAACATTTTAAAAAACCACAATCAAGAGGGCGTCAGGCTCAGTGGGGATAAAGAATGGGAGGAAATGTTGCTTTAGCAATGCAAGGAAGCAGATGGCAGTGGAAGGTGATACGCTAACAATGGACCACAGCAGGATGTGGTGAAACGGCCAAGCAAGACTTATACTTTGTTATGCACAAGGCCAGATAAGGCAAGAGATAAACAACAGTAATGGGCGCCGGGTTTAGAATAGTGGGAGGCGGGAAAGAGAATTGAGTTGTATATAAGTTGTGTTCTCCTTCAGCTCAGTGTTCCTATATTATAGGCGCCACGCTATAATAAACGATACTGCTGCTTCAGATCTTGTCTCGGACTGAAATTATTGAAGTGAGCGGGTTCTATTTCCCACAATTGGGGGACTGTCCGGGATATTCTTCCATCGCCAGGGAGAGTGGCAGGCTCTGGACACTGGGAAGACGCGTCCCGTTCCCGATTGACGAGCGGTCTCGTGTCTCGGTTTGGTCCGCTCACTTGGGCGACTGATACGAATCCCGCAAGAGAGACATCTGAATCAGACAGTGAATGGAGGTCGATAGTAAATACAGAAAACGGGGCCAGGCAACTCTGTGCACAGACCAAGGTAAGAAAACTGACTTTTAAGCATTGCCTTCGTGGCCGGGACAAAGGATATTTAATCGCTGAGGGACTGCCGAGGGCCCTGAGAAATGGGGGGTAGGCAGACTAAGTCAAGCTGCGACGAAGTAAAGGGAGAAAAAGTCCCTGGTAACATTCCTCCAGAAAGTCCGTTTTGGTGGATGGTGCGGAAATGGACAAGTAACACTTGTACAAGGGAAAAAGATAAAAAGAAAATGATGAAATATTGTTGTTTAGTATGGACCAAAGAACCAATCCTTCGTCCGGCTGTCTTCTGGCCAAAGTACGGTTCGGACGAAGATTGGGTCTGTCAGTATTTAGATTTGTATGTGAATGGAAAACAACCTTTTAGTCAAGAAGAGGCGGACTATGTGTCCTGTTGGAAGGGCAGTTTGGGAATGATGGTAGTAAAGACTAGGGATTCCCCCTGTGCCCCACCCAGTCCCTGGGATCCTCTAGGCTGTTTCCCCCCTCCCCTTGTACCATAAAATCAGATTAGGTAAAATGGGGGAGGAGGAGAGACAGACAGACATGGACAGGGAACAGATGACCCACAAGAGGAGGAATAACGGGCGTTGGATGGGGATGTTGTTGTCCCAGACCCTCAATCCTCAACGAAAGAAAGGGAAGATAAAGTTGACGTAGAGGAGGCCTCAGGAGTATCTAAATCGAAGACTAAGGGGGAAAAACAAAAACAAAAAAAACGGGAAGAATGTAAAGTGTTATCTCCTTTGGGTGGTACCAATAGGGGACAAAGAGATTGGGTTTGTAAGTGCCCCCTCACCAGTGGGAAGGTCAGAACATTTAAAAAGGACATGAAGTTACTGGTTGAGGATCCGGTAGGGTTGTCTGAACAAATTGATCAATTTTGGGGGCCCAGTTTGTGTACATGGACTGAGCTAATGTCTATTTTGAATATAGTATTTACTGGGAAAGAAAGGGGACTTATACGAGGAGCAGCCACTAAAATATGAGACAGGGAACATCGCATTGGGGGTTGGTGATGCTGGAGAGGGAGAGACGAAGTTTCCCCTCAGAAACCCCGAGTGGGAAAATCAAAACCCGGAGCATAGAGAAGAAATAAGGGAATTGAAAGACCTGATTCTAAAAAGGAATAAGAGAGTCAGTTCCAAAGTCGCAGAATTTGACTAGAGCCTTTGAAGTTAGACAGGAGAAAGATGAGACTCCCTCAGCTTTCTTGCAAAGATTAAGAGACTCAATGCGGAAATATTCTGGAATGAACCCTGAGGGCCCAGTGGCGCAGGGTCTTTTGAAAGTACATTTTGTGACAAAGGCATGGCCAGACATACAGAGAAAGATACAGAAGATGGAAGGGTGGAGCAAAATACCATTAGATGAATTATTAAGAGAGGCACAGAAAGTGTTTGTAAAGAAAGAGAATGACAGACAAAAACAGAAGGCAAAAATGATGGTAGCTATGGTAGATGAGGTAGTTAAGAAAAGAATGGAACCAATAGTGAGCAACCGGAGCGGCGGGTGGCAGCACGTAGGACAGAGAGTGAGAGGGAGAGGACAAGGGGGAGCATTTGATTAAGGGTTCGGATGACAGGGGCAGAGATGGAAGTCTCCACAGGTAGGATGCTATTATTGTGGAAAGATAGGGCATTTTAAGCGGGAGTGTCCTGATCTACAAAGGGAAGAAAGGACAATTCCGCTTATGAAGTTTGATGAAGAATAGGGGTGTCAGGGGATCCTGCCCCCGGGGACACACCAGCAGCCCTTTATAAACTTGAAGGTGGGACCCTGTAGGGAAGAGGTAGTCTTCTTAGTAGATAATGGGGGCAGCACGGTCATCGCTGAATTTTAAACCAAAGAAAATAGGAATGTCATGACGGTCAATTACTGTTTCCGGAGTAAAAGGGGAAGGATTTACTGTTCCAGTATTTGAACCTATGATGATAGAAGGTCCTAAGAATAGAGTCACAGGGCAACTGTTGTATATTCCTGATATAGGAAGTAACTTATTAGGGAGAGATTTAATTATCCTCTTAGGACTGGCGATTGGCATTCAAGAAAAAAGAATTAGTTGTGCAAATGGCAATGTTGACAGAGGATGTGGAGAAAGAGATAGACCCTATTGTATGGGCAAGAGAAGGGAATCGTGGAAAACTACAGATCCCTCCCCTAGAAATAAGTATAAAAAGGAAATGGGACGTTGTCTGTGAGCGACAATATCCCATTTCCAGAGAAGGTAAATGAGGACTGCAGCCAGTAACTGAGGGACTGATTAGAGATGGATTGTTGGAGCCATGTATATCTCCTTATAATACCCGAATTCTATCATTGTGGAAATCCGATGGAATTTATCGATTGGTGCAGGATTTGAGAACATTGAATCGAATAGTACAGATCAGGCACCCAGTGGTGCCAAACCCCTATACGTTATTAAGTAAGATCCCGCATTACCACAAATGGATTAGTGTGATAGATTTAAAGGATGCCTTTTGGGCTTGTCCCTTGGCGGAGGAAAGTAGGAATTTGTTTGCCTTTGAATGGGAAGACCCCAAGACAGGACGGAAACAGCAATACCAGTGGTCCGTGCTCCCCAAGGGTTTACGGTCTCCCCGAATTTATTTAGACAGATGTTAGAACAAATATTGGAGAAATTTAGCAGCCCCAAGGGAACTACCCTGTTGCAGTATGGAGAGGACCTCTTAGTAACAGGAAAAAGAAGAGAAAAAGCAGTAGAAGCCACTAACACATTATTGAATTTCCTGGGTCAGCAGGGACTGCGAGTATCTAAAAACAAACTACAATATGTGGAGCAAGAAGTGAAATAGTTGGGACATTTAGTTAGTGAGAGAAAGCGAAAGATAAGCCCGGAACGGATAGAGGGAATAGTGGGGATGTTGCTGCCCAGGACTAAACGGGAGTTATGTCAATATTTGAGCCTAACGGGATAATGCAGATTGTGGATTGACTCTGATTCTCAAAAGGCTAAGAAATTATATCTCAAACTATTAGAGGGGGAACCAAAGTGTCTAAGTTAGGATGATGAGGAAAACGAACTAGTTGCGGAACTCAAAAGAGATCTGATCCATGCCCCCGTGTCAGCCTTACCTTCTCTCGATAAACCTTTCTCCCTCTTTGCTACCGTAGGTAAGGGAGCGGCTTTGAGAGTATTGACCCAGAGGTGGGGAGGAATGAGACAGCCAGTAGCATATCTTTCGAAGCTATTGGATCCAGTATCCCGGGGGTGGCCTGAGTGCGTGCAGGCTGTGTCTGCCACTGCACTGTTGGTGGAGGAAATCAGAAAGCTTACATTTGTGGGAGCCCTAATAGTAGGCACTCCACACCAAGTGAGAACGATCCTAAACCAAAAAGCTGGGCGATGGTTGACAGACTCGCGGATTCTGAAATATGAGGCAATATTAATAGAAAAGGATGATCGAGTGTTGGTCACGGACAATTGTTTAAATCCAGCTGCCTTTCTTTGGAAAGGGGAAGGACACTTTCCTCAGAATCCAGGGCACGACTGCCTTGACATTATAGAATACCAAACTAAGGTCCGTATGGACCTGAGAGATGTTCCACTTCATGCAGGGGCTAGACCTTTTATAGACGGATCATCCCGGGTGACTGAAGGGAAAAGACATAATGGGTATGCAGTCGTAGACCGGACGAAAGGTAGTGTAGTAGAGGCAGGAAGGTTGCCAAATGGGTGGTCAGCTCAGATCTGCGAACTCTATGCATTGGAAAGAGCCCTGAGGGCATTAGAAAATAAAGAGGGAACAGTATACACTGACTCTAAATATGCATTTGGTGTTGGCACGTTCGGAAAGATACGGCAGGAAAGAGAACTGATCAATAGCCGAGGGAAGGAATAAGCATATAAAGAGTTGATTAAACGGGTCTTGGAGTCCCTATTACTCCCCTGAGAAATAGCAGTAGCGCATGTAAATGGCCATCAGAAAGGAAATGAACCAGAAGTTAGGGGAAATAGATTAGCCGATGAAGTGGCTAAGGAAGCAGCCCTGAGCCTATAAGAAGTTGTGATCCATTCCCTAATACCTACTGTCCCAGGTCCTCGGGAAACTCCTATATTTACTGAAAGAGAGGAAATAAAATTGAGAGTTTTAGGGGCTGTAAAAACAGCAGATGGGCATTGGATGTTACCTGATGGAAGGGAAATGTTAAACAAAATGATGATGCGAGAGATTATGGCCGTCCTTCACCAAGGCAGCCATTGGGGAGTACAAGCAATGTGTGATTTAGTTCTTTGGGAAAATGGATGCAAAGGAATATATACAATTGCTAAACAAATATGTGAGGGATGTATCATATGCAGAAAGGTAAATAAGAAAGTCTTGAGAAAACAGACCCCAGGAGGAAGAGACCCGGGATTGAGACCCTTCCAGAATATACAAGTAGATTATACTGAACTACCCAGAGTAGGAAGACTAAAATATATGCTGGTCATAGTAGATCATCTATCTGGTTGGGTTGAGGCATACCTCCTAGCTACCGCCACTGCGAGTGGGGCGTCTCAAACAATATTGGAGCACATAATTCCCCAATATGGGCTAGTGAACCGTATAGATTCCGACCAAGGAACTCATTTTACCTCTAAAGTGTTACAGTGGGTAACGAAAGGGTTGTGAATTTTCTGGGAGTTCCGTACTCCATGGCACTCGCCATCATCGGGAAGGGTTGTGAGAATGAACCAAACACTCAAACGACAGCTCTCTAAATTGTTAATAGAAACCAGACTCCCTTGAACCAAATGTTTATCTATAGCCCTCTTGAGAGTACGAACAGCCCCAAGGAAAGACTTGGGACGATTCCCCTATGAAATCTTATTTGGATTACCTTACCTGCGAACGAATGGAGAATTGCCAATTCCCGAAACTAAAGACTTGTTCTCAAAGAAGTATATACTGGGCTTGTCCTCCTTTTTGTCTTTCCTCAGGGAACAGGGTTTATTGGCACAGACTCTGCCCCTTGAATTCACCGTTCATCCCATCCGGCCGGGCGATTGGATCTTAGTAAGATCATGGATAGAGACTAAATTGCAGCCGGACTAGGAAGGGCCGTACTAGGCTCTTTTGACTACCGAAACGGCAATAAGGACGGCGGAGAAAGGCTGGACTCATTACATTCGGATCAAAGGGCCAGTGGACCCTCCAGTTGAGGAAGAAGTCCGGACAGCCGAATCAACGCAAACTCAGACGAAAGAGACATTGAGTAACTGATTATATAGTGGCGAGGCGAGCGCGGGATTATTTCTGTCAGATTGTCTTTTTGTGCTTCAGCATGATGTTTAGAATACTGGGAATGCTTAGAGTTATGATGCTAGCCCTCTTAGTATTGGGATTTTGTCAAATATCATTTTCATATGTATTATTAACGGTCCCTGAGTTTGATAATCCACAAGTAATAGACGCTGATGCGTGCAGTTTAGTAAATTGTGGGGATGGAGATAATCAAAGACAGTACCACAGCTCTGAGATACATCTTAAGGCCTATGGGGATGGCCTCGGGGATGGTACTTGATATAATGGTCTCGTCACAGTACACCGGGCCCCCCTTCCGACAAGCTCGCGATTGTCCCGATAAGAAGTATAACCCAATATACCTAACACTAAAGAAAACCACATGGAACGAAGCAATTATGTTGGGGGGGGGGGGGGGGGCGGGGGGGCATCCATGAGATACAATTAAATGTAACATTTGGGATAGAAATGAAAGCAAATGGGAAGGATTTCTTGGGCTGTTTTTTTTTTTCGAATTAGCGTAGGACAGAAAAAAACGGGCAGAATTACTGGGTAATAAGATACAAACTTTCACCCCTCCCGATGATCCTAAAGTAGTAAAAAATACAGAGGTAAAGGACTTGAAACAGACTATCGAAATAGAAACTGGGTACGTGGATGCAAATGCCTGGGTTGAGTGGGTAAAGTATACTGTAAGAAGTCTGAACAAGAACAATTGCTATGCATGTGCCTCCGGTCGGCCAGTGGCCCAGGTGGTTTCCTTTCCACTCGGGTGGAAGCGAGATAGGAAGGGCATGAAATGTATGATAGCCCTGTATCAGGATGCGACTGCATAGAATGATAGGAATTGTACCTCCCTAGCTCTGATGTTCCCTCTCTTGGAGAAGAAAGATGCAAAAGTCCCCCCCACATTTTCCGCTGCAGTTGGAAATCACACGTCGTGTGTGCCTTGACGAGGTACAAGTCGGTCGAGAGATTTGGGGGAGGTGAAATTGTGTACAGAGATTAAAGAATGTTACCGAAACGGAAAAGGGAGGGAACTACTCAGCACTAAAGGTTCCCCGAGCAGATCTGTGGTGGTACTGTGGAGGCAATATATTGAGACCCAAGCTACCTCCGGATTGGAGAGGGATATGTGCAATTGTACAATTGGCAATTCCATTTACCCTGGCATTTGAGAAGGAAAAGATAGTAAGGAAAAAGGGAAGGGGTAAGAGATTACTGTTAGACACTTCTTTCGATGACAGGATTTATCTCGATTCGGTAGGAGTCCCTAGGGCAGTTCCTGATGAATGCAAGGCTCGTAACCAGATTGCAGCAGGCTTTGAGTCAGCTCTCTTTTGGTGGTTAACAATTAATAAAAATGTAGATTGGATAAATTACATTTTCTATAATCAACAGCGATTTATAAATTATACAAGAGATGCGGTTAAAGGAATATCAGGGTTAGATGCAGAGTATGTGTATGTTTGGATTTCATTCCCAATCCAGTTGGTGATGAGCACGGCCTTGTTAAGTGCGTTTGGGAATGGGGAGGGAGCTGCTAGCAGGGTGATGGTGGTAGAGTGGTGAGTATAGCTGCCTTCCAAGCAGTTGCCTTGGGTTCGATTTCCGGCCATTGCAACGTTGTGGTTTGTAATCAGCCTTTTAAAGTAAGGCACTGGAATAAATCGAGGAAATAAATCTTTCATTCTGTGGTAAAACGGATCTGTCAGATTGCTCCTTGCTTTTCCTGGCGATGGTTCCTGTGAATTGCAGTGTGGAACCGGGCAGCATTGCTCAGCATCTCGGAAGCTTTCCCCTCTGCTGCTTCCCATTTCTTATTGAAATATTGGTTGCAGCACAAGGATGGGTTTGTTTTGTTCGAAAAATGAGAGACTGCGCCCGTCAGGAACCTGTAATAATTACAGAAGCTGCAGAAAACACTGAACAGTTCCAACAGCTTCTGTAGTGGTGGGGAGGGAGGATTACTGTGTCAAATCTATACAAGGATAAAATAAACTCCAGCCTCAAAACAATCAGAAATCCTGACTCTGCAAACATCCTTGTAAATTTTTTCTGAATCTTTACAAGTTTCACAACATTCTCCCGATAGCAGAAAGACCAGAATTGTGTGGTTTCTGGAATGTTAATATATCCGAACAGTTGCTGTTTATAGTTAAATAATTTTCATTTAGTTAAGGTTTTAAAATCGAGTTCGGTTTGTCCAATCTTTCTTCCTATGTTTGTGTTACAACGCTAGTGTGGAGTAAAGTGTGTTTTGATTCAAGCCTGGCAGTTTGACCAATCGCATTGTAACGCCTTACACTTGCCTTCAGGAAATCAGGAAAAGGGATCTCGACCATTTTCTGAGGCAGAGGAGTTTGGTCTGGTTCATAACATCCTCAATGTCATCAATACATGTCCCTACAGCCCTGAGCAATGCTGTTTACAGATTAATGGAGGATATACAGACACAGTAATCGGTATGGGAATTATATTCCTCAGGCCGTCAACTGTGGGCG
The DNA here is from genome assembly GCF_037043375.1 of Chiloscyllium plagiosum. Classification (NCBI taxonomy): domain Eukaryota; kingdom Metazoa; phylum Chordata; class Chondrichthyes; order Orectolobiformes; family Hemiscylliidae; genus Chiloscyllium; species Chiloscyllium plagiosum. Next base: position 101,089,889 of record NW_028270180.1, read on the forward strand.
GCAGAGTGGCACAGTGGTTAGCACTGTTGCCTCACAGCGCCAGAGACCCGGGTTCAATTTCCGCCAAAGGCGACTGACTGTGTGGAGTTTGCACGTTCTCCCCGTGTCTGCGTGGGTTTCCTCCGGGTGCTCCAGTTTCCTCCCACAGTCCAAAGATGTGCAGGTCAGGTGAATTGGCTATGCTAAATTTCCCGTAGTGTTAGGTGAAGGCGTCTGGGTGGGTTACGCTTTGGCGGGTCGGTGTGGACTTGTTGGTCCGAAGGACCTGTTTCCACACTGTAATGTAATCTAATCTAAACTCGCAGCTCGGCCAAGGATAAAGGCCAGGAATGCGGCACAATTGGGATACAGCCCATTTCCCGGAGACTGAGAGGTCACTAACAGAGCGGGAGCTGGAGAGTCAGGAACAGAATAACAGGAACACTCCGCTCTGTTCACTGACCATTCACCCCTCAGTGAATCCAGTGCCAGGAATGACTGCTATTAGTCAGACTGACAGAATGTGATCAGATGCACACACTGTCCTTCCACATCATCAATATCGCCTAGCCCCCACCCTGTCTCAGCTCATCTGCCCTCTGCCATCTTCAATATTTTAATCGGGGCAGCATTAAGCGCCGTGCTTTGAGCTGAGCTGTCCTACCGTTTGTACTCTCTCTCTCTCTATCTCTCTCTCCCTCCACACCGCTCCAATCCCCCCTGGTCCCTCTCCGGTTTAAGATGCTCCTTGACATCTGTCCCAATGAATGAGGTAGACAGTCACCTGACCCAATATCCCCTTCGGTTGGTTAACATGTACTCCGGGATTACAAATAAATTCCTGCAGATCCTGGAGAGCTGAACCCCAACATGGAGATTGTTGGGGAAACCCAGCAAGCCCTGCAGGATCTGTGGGGAGGAAGCAGAGGGAACTTTTCAAGCCCAGTGATTCTTCTTTAGAACTGAAGAATTCTGATGCCGATGCTGCCAGACTTGCTGAGCTTCGCCAGCTATTTCTGTTTTTATTTCAGCCCCAATTCAATTGGTGATGATGTCGGTGTTGTTCAGTGTGTTTGAGAATAGCAAGCACCCAGCTGGCTGGGGGATGGGGATATAGTGGGCAGCATGGCTGCCTTCCAAGCAGTTGGTATGGGTTCGGATCTCAGCCATCGCACGGTGGCACCTTTGAAGCGATGTTCAATGGAAAACCCCGAGATGAAGTCAATGAGATCCATCTGTCAGAAGTTATCCAAACGTTTGAGGATGGGATACCAACTGCTGTTACACTTCCAGAGCTGGCAAAACTCTGAGAGATTCTCTAAATGGTTATTTCAACAGTGTATGATTAATCCAGGAGAGTCAGCATGGGTTTCTCAGTGAAGGTTGTACCTTGCTCAATTTGGGAGAATTTCTTTGAAGGAAAGAAGATTGATCGATGGAGAGAGTGTTTGTGATGGGGATAAAATGGATGATAGGATTCGTGCTGCATTTGCGGGTCTGGATCAACTCAGTGAGGAGAGCGTTAGCCCCTCCGATCTAAGCTGGATCAAGCATCCTTCAGGCACAACGTTGATTGGGCTTCACTGAGATAAACCCGAAACACTGTGTGGCTGCTTTGCGTGCTGTCATCTGTCTCCAAGTCCCTGGCTCTATCTGACAGTGTGTTCAACAAGGGAAACTGACAGGTTACATTGATCATGGTGAAAGGTAAGGACGGATTTGTAATGCCTGGCAAAGGAACCAATTGTCAATGAGGAAATAGGATTTGTGCCACAATCTATCCAACACTGACATTGTCATTCTCCTTTTTTAGCATCGTCTGCTTAACTGAGGGAAATAAAATGGGGAATTACCGGGAATTAGAGCGAATTCAATGAAAGGTAGGGGTGAAATTAGCCAGGTTATCGTTGCAGTCAGCCCTCATATATACAATGTGTGTATTATTTTGTTCAGTACCTTAAAAGTTGTAGCATTCTGGCCAGACAGATAACAATATTAGCTGCCAATTTCACAGAAGTAGGGTTCTATTGAGCAGATTTGGCACAAAGTCAGAGTGAGGTAATGGTGTTCCCAGTGACTCGCTGATGGGAACAGATCAAATTGTGGTGCACTGTGTGTGGCAGTTTGAGAGGAACCACCCCAGCAGAATGACACATTCCCCGTTGACAGTGTCTCGATCTTGAAAGACCACAATTATGTGTGAACCCGAGCCAGTGCAAAGCCTGACCCTTACATTCCAATTGATCTGCCAGTCTGAAACAAGTTAATTTCTATCACCGTTGTACAGGGCACCAAGTGCGTCTCCATAATGTTCCATTCCCAATGTGGTTCAATGCTATCCGCTTCTCCCTGGGTCGGGGCAGAATCTCTTTGGTTTCTCGGCTTCTGTTTTGGGACATGGAGGTTCCATCTGTGGTCCCAATATGACCTGACCTGCCAAACATTTCTGAGCAAATACTGATGTCAGCAACTGCTTATGAATTGGGCCCCTGAAGTACTTGGGGATATGCTGCACTTATTGTGTTGCACATAGACCTGAGCACCGAACTTCCCAAGGGGTGTGTGAACACTGCACATCTTCAAAAGAATTGTCCCAGGAATGCGGATATCAGCCATGTTGATAGCTCGGAGAAGCTAGGCATTTCGGTTTCTTTTGGAAATGATTTTATTTAATAAGAGTCCTCAAAATTTTGGTCAGCTGGCCCAATAAAATGGAGTTAAGCTAACCACTCCCAGAGAGGAGGAAGGAAAACGGACACTCAGGTTATTGTCAAAAGAGCAAATGGCAATATGAGGTAATTCCGAAAAAAAGCATAGAATACTTTGTGAGGAGATAAAATGATCCGTCTGTGCCTGGCTCGGAATTAGAATATACCAGAACGATATTGAGACAGCAACTGGGAAAAGCAAGTGCATGCCACGGCAGGAGGGTGACAATGTGGGGACCTGAATTTCTCCAACACAGAGATGGGACGGATATGGTACAATAACAGGTCAACTACATTCCTACAAGTAATCTAGGATGATAGGCATTATCTGAGACATGGGTAATGACAGCCCATGGTAGAGCTACGGTAGAGCTACGGTCAGAGATTCATACAATAAATGATCATGACTGACATCACGGAGACAATGTGAGGTACATTCCCTCAACACCTTGTTGCTGGACAAAACTCCAACACAAATTAGAAAGCAAATTTCGATGTTAGCGGGGCATTAAGGAAGAGGAAAACAAGGTTAATGCAGCAAACAAAATCATATCCATCCACTCGAAAGCAATGCAATCTCTTTATGTGAAGGCAGCATTATTACAACAGCAGGCTGCCTCTCTGTTCATAAAGTGGCGAGAATTACTGGGTTTTCTAATGAGACAGCGGCTACACATCCTTAACGTTATACGATCCGGCCTTGAAGTTCGTATTTGCATTGGTACGGAGCTCCATGATGTAAAGGGGCAGTGTCTCCAGCTCTGGGCCGCTGGCCCTGGCTTCAAGTTCTGTCTTTTCCATGGGTGCAATGTTACATCTCTGAGCAGATTGATTAAAAACTGTCTCCAGAGAGTTGACAAATTGGAGGAATGCATCTAACAGCAATTAACAAAGTTTCCAATTATGATTCTTCCCTCGACGAGGTCATCCGTTACCTGTCACAATCGAATTTCAGTGAGAAACATCTGCTACTAACTGGGAATGATAAAGCTGTCATCATCAGAGCTGCAACACCAATCTCCCAGTGGAGATCCCACAGAATATAATAGAAACACGCAGAGAATGTAACACCGCAGAGTTTAATGCTTGCAGATTGTGTGCAACAAGAAAGGATTACCACTCTCCACTGAAAATGCATCGGCCAATTGAATTAGCCAGGAAATGTTTCTACATGGTTCTTGCCATCATTGGTGTTCCTGGTAAGTGCATCTAATTATTTACAATTTGTGGATGGCATCTCTCCTGGTTTTCCTTGTTAATTAAGAGATTTGCCTTCTTGTGTAGTATTCAATGTTGCACCCATTCCATTATTGCAAGACAACACAGTTACATTTTATGTTTCAAATATTGTGTCGTTTCATTGCTTTACTACATGATCACCTTTAGTCAAATGTAGTGAACTCCTGAGTCGCATGTTAGACTGGAGGCTACCTTCAGGGAAGGAGTTATTGGAAATGTCAGCAAGTATAGAACTGCAATGGATCTTGGTCAGTCAGTGCAGTGGATCTCATAAACCCAGTGTTCTCACATTCCTGCGTGTATCTGTGTTTGTGCAGTTGTATTGATAGCAGCGCATTTCCTCCTTCCTACTTTAGGGAGCACTGCAGTAAAAAGGTTTTAAGCTGGTTAATCTCCTTTGCACCGTGTGGGTTTCAGATTCTGTTAGCTCTGACTGTTGAATGTTCAGAAACCGCTGTCGGCTTGGGTAACTGTTGAGGAGCACGGATTGATATTTTCAATTATGGGAGTAATGAAGATTTGAGGAGTAATTTTCTTCTTATAGAATCATGCAGCACAGAAACGGCCCCTTTGTCAACTCCTCAATACCGACCAGATATCGCAAATTAACCTCGTCCCATTTGCCAGCATTTCGCCCACATCCTTCTAAATCCTTCCAGGACATATACCCATGCCTTTTAAATGTATTAATTTTACGCACCTTCACCATTTCCTCCCGCAACCCGTTCCATCCATATCTCGGTTCAAAGCTGTAATCTGCAGTGGGGTCTGCTGCTTGTGGATGGAATGTGTCCCTATGAGGACAGACAGGTGCAACAGTCAGGTGTAAATTCTTGGATTTCAAAATGCAGGATCTAACTAGAATTAAATATAAATACCTAGATCCCTCTAACTTGTTAAACATTGGGTTTTCATGACATTTTTCATTACACTTCCCTGTCCCACCTGCAAGTAGTTTTTGTTTTGAATAAGTACAGAGCTACACACTGAGGATGACTTTCCTTTCTGACCGTGGCTATCCACTTAACTGTAAAATATACAACAAACCTGAGCATTCCTTAAACCCACAGTGGACATGACCCACTCTCACTGAGAGCAGCAAATCATTTTCTGTCAAATGACCTCGAAAATTTCCCAAAGCTTCCCTCTGAATGGACAGAGAGCACAGACTTTTAAGTAAATCCATGTTAGAGCAGTGGGATGCATTGAAGAAGGAAATAGGAAGGTTACAGAACCACAATGTTCCATGAAAGATAAAAGGTGGTACTCGGAAATGCTGTGAACTCTGCATATTAGGGGATTTCCGGGATAAGTTCACAGGAATTGCTGGAAATAGGAATTCAATCCATGAAAATTAGGTGATGCACTTGGCAGCATACAACACACAAGCGATACATTATGAATGGTAAAATCCTGGGAAGCACCGAATCAGAGGGATCTTGGTGCACATGAAGATCTTCAGGTAGCAGGACAGGTCGATGAAATAGTTAAGAAGATATCAGATACGTTTTTGCCTTTGAAAGCCAAGACGTAGAGTTTAAGAGCAGGGAAAATATGTTAGCAGTGGATGAAATGTTGGCTAGACCACAGCTAGAATGTTGTGTGCAGTTCTGGAATCCTCATTATAGGGAGTATTGTGATTGCCCTGAAGAGGGTGGAGAGTTTCCAGGATGACTCCAAGGTTATAATGTTTTCGGCACGAAGAGAGATTGGATAGACTGCGGTTGTTTTTCACGGAGCAGCTGAGATTGTTGGGGGACATCATTGAAATGTATAATATTATAAGAGTCATATACAGCAGAAAAGGAAATGTGTTTTCCCCTTTGTGCTGAGGTCAATGACCAGGGGCATAGATGCAGGGGTTTGAGTTTTCCACCCGAAGTGTTGTGAAATGTGGAACTTACTTCCTGTAAGGGTAGTAGCAGCAGATCCCCTGATAGCATAGAACTCTTTAAATGTACACTTGGAATGCCAGGGTTATGGACCGAATGCTGCAACACTGGATGAGAATTCTGAGACAATTGTATTTGACCATCGTGGATTCTATCGGGCAAAGTGCATTTTCTTTCTGTGCCTCTATGTCTCCAACCAATACTTCCTCCAGAGTCATTGACTCCAACAATGATCCTGACTGCAATTATCCCAAATTCTGTTACTGTTTGGGATATCTTTTTGTTTTTGCAGCATCTCTGCCATTTCAGCAACATTCCCAGTGATGCAGCATTCCATGTCAGTCCCTTTGAACTTGCAGCAACCCCCCCATCCCCGACCTCCCACCCCCGACCCCCACCCCGCCTCCCCAACATTGAGCAAGCCATCCTCAGGCATTTCCCACTGTTCAGCTATAGACACCATGCAATGTGTCTTGCCTCACAAGGTATTCCACTGGCTCTGCTGATAGACATGGTTACTCTTCCATCATCTCTGTTGTTTACCTTTATTTCTAAATCCTGATTTGATTTGATTTAATTTATTATAATATTGTGGGAAAAAAAACTTGTTCTGTTTGCAGTGCAGCGAATGTTCCATGGAAAGACACATACGCCGTCTGGTGATTGAACAGAGTGAGGAATACAGAGGTACAGCTGCAAGGAAGGTGCACAAGAAGCAAGATCAACATGAGGTTTAAAATTTGAGCGGTCCATTCCGAATTCAAATAACAGTGGGGAAGAAGCCATTCTTGAACATGTTGTTCTGTGTGTTTGTATCTCCTGACTGACGGAAGCGGTTGGAGGAGAGTTTAACTGGGGTAGGAGGGTCTTTAATGGTGTTGGCTGGCTTTCTGCGGCAACACGAAATGTACATTCAGTCAATGGATGGAAGGTTAGCTTGTGTATGATCAGGCCTGTGTTCACAACTCTCTGTAGTTTCTTATGGTCCTGGTCTGAGCAGTAGCAGAGCACTTGGTACATTTCTGTTTGAGTACATGAATTTCATTCCCTCTTATTTCTTTTCATCTATTCTTATAGGAGCATACAAATGTATGTAGGTGGGACTGAAATTAATATTCACTTCTTTCTATGTAGGTACCTGTCCACAAAAAAATCTTCTGTAGTTACAATGTATACCTGGACAGTTTATTTTGCTGAAGTTGCCCTGTGGATCCGCCCGGGCATCTCCACAACATCCAGTTCATCTCGACTTTCTGCCTTTGCATACGGCTCCTACATCTTTACATTTTAAACGGAATGATGAACAGCATATTAATAATTTTCAAAAACTTGCAGGAATCCATATTGAAAGTAAAGATTCCTGTGTCAATTCACTGCAATTATCTTCATGGATGTTATGTGTTGATAGTTGAGGAGAATTAATACAGCTTTTCCTGGGTTTGCAGTGGTATTTTGTTATTGTGCCCTCTATCTCTGTGCATTTGCAATGTTGACTCAACCATTCTCCATCATATTTTCAGATGGTTGGGGTTCGTGCTTGACCAGATTTACAACGATGCCACATTCCTCATGTTTCATTGTGCTTCCACATGAAGCATTTACCTCCACCTGGAAATCATAATTTAACAGCATTTATTATCATTGACTAGAATCATCATCCCTTTGTAATTGAAGTGCTTCTGCCCTCAAACTGATCATAAAAAAGCTTTTCTCTACCTCCTCAATACCCCTTTCCTCTTGAATAACAACACTGATTTATATCTGCCCCTTTTTGATATTTCACAGCTGTGATGATGTTTTTCCTCCTCGTAAATTAATCCTATGACTCAATGTGCAGAGTCACATCACTTTTCAGAAGGTAGTGAATGGCCTCAGAAAGAGAGGCGTGCACACACACACACACACACACACACACACACACACACACACACACACACAGACTCAGAAAGAGAGGGGCACACACGCCCATAGGGAATGAAAAGAAAAGAGTGTTCAAACTTTAAGTATTTCAATATCATGTGGATTTGTCCAATTCTCTGATCATATTATCCAGCTGTGTTGAATGTTCTTGAGAGAATCATGGCTCCATGTCATGTAAATTCACCATTCTAAATCTTATATGTTTTGGAGGCACTTTTATGATTGGTATCCTGCATTCCATCTGCTGTTCACCAGCTGCCTGTTTCTATTCAAGCAAGAAATTGGCAAGTTACAGGTTTATAGTTTACATCTCAATTCTTTTACCTACTGCCTGACCTTATATTGTTGTCATGGAAACAATACAGATCTATTGTAAACTTATACAGAAAAGGGTGATCAGTAAGTTATTTTTCTGTTATTCTTCTGATAGTGAATTTCGTGGCGATTATGATCCTGTCCCAGGGAAAGTGTAGCCTTTCTACCGGCACAACACGTTATCTTGTGGCCATGGCAGCAGCAGATCTACTGGTCATTATCAGTGAGATCATACTGAGGTAACTTCGTTTTTAGTATTACCCAGTATGTTTCCTGGGAATCACTCCTGTGTGCAGTGTTATCAATGTCCTGATCCATGCATCCATAGATTGTTCTGTCTGGTTCACCATCGCATTGACCTTCGATTGGTTTGTCAGCTTTTGTTGCCACAAACTGAAAACTAAATATTGCACTGGGAAAAATGCATCTGCAATTCTCTCAATAACCGGTATTCTGCTCTGTTTAAAAAATGTGCCTTGGTATTTTACATTTGAGCCCACAAAGATAATCAGGAACATACGATTTTACTACAGGAATAAGGGAAGCTACTACACGGACTCACGCTGTATTGGATTCCGCTCATTTGCTGTGGCTTCCTCAATGTTCTGACAATCGTACGCATTTTGTTTCAGTCAAGTCCGTAAGGGACTGAGGGGTCAGAGTAAGTAAGGAAAGCAGGTTGACCCTGAGATGAAGAGTAGGACTACGGCAGTGATTTTACTCTCCGTTATATCAGGAAATTTCATCATTCTCTGGCTATTATATGTTTTACATATAATTCGTGTCCCAGGTCAGTTAAATAAGTATGACTATGACATCTTTAAACAAGTTGGATACATGCTGTGAAATGTAAGCTGCTGCACAAACACCCTTATTTATATGGCATCTCTGTCCAAGTTCAGAGCTCAGTTCAAAAGGGCGGTGAAATACCCAGTCTCCAGAGTTGTTGAACTAATCACTGCATAAATCTGACCAAAGCTCAAAATCTCATGGGAGATGGGCAAGAAATAACCATGGATGAACAAAGGGAACTCTTTTAGAGATGCAAATCTGTCCGAGAGATCAGAGAAAATAGAATATTTAGCAGACATCAAGAGAACTGAAAGAAGATGAAGATAAGGACAGAGGTTTCCCATGCAAAGAGATACGCGGTGAGTGTGAGGGGTCAGAGAGATAGTTACGCAGTAAGTGTAATGGGGTCAGGGAAATAGTGATGCAAAAGGAGTGATGGGCTCATAGTGATAGTGACGAAGTAAGTGTGATTGGATCAGGGAGATAGTGACGCAGTGAGTGTGAGGGGGTCAGAGTGATAGTGACACAGGAAGTGTGATGGGATCAGGGAGATAGTGACGCAGTATGTGTGAGGGGAACAGGGTGATAGTGACACAGTAAGTGTGAGTGGGTCAGGTTGACAGTGATGCAGCAATCTGTTTAGGTCAGGGAGATAGTGACGCAATAAGTGTGAGGGGGTCTGAATGATTGTGACGCAGAAAGTGTGAGGGGTCAGGGAGATGGTGATGCAGTGAGTGTGATGTGGTCAGCGTGATAGTGACACAGTAAGTATGTTGGGCTCAGGGTGATTGTGATGCAGTAAGTGGGATGGGGTCAGGGTGATAGTGATGCAGTAAGTGTGAGGGGGTCAGGGTGATAGTGATGCAGTAAGTGTGAGGGGTCAGGGAGGTAGTGACGCCGTAAGTGTGATGGGATCAGGTTGATAGTGACGCAGTGAGTGTGAGGGGTCAGGTTGATAGTGACGCAGTAAGTGTGAGGGGATCAGGAAGAGAGTGACACAGTGAGTGTGAGGGGGTCTGGGTGATAGTGATGCAGTAAGTGTGAGGGGGTCAGGCAGATAGTGACGCAGTAAGCGTGAGGGGATCAGAGTCATAGTGACGCAGTAAGTGTGATGCGGTCAGAGTGAAAGTGCCGCAGTAAATGTGAGCGGGTTAGGGTGATAGTGACGCAGTAAGTTTAAAGGGGTCAGCAAGATAGTGCCACAGTAAGTGTGATGGGGTCAGGGTGATAGTGACTTAGGAAGTGTGAGGGGATCAGGGAGTTAGTGACGCAGTCAGTGTGTTGGGGTCAGGGAGATAGTGACGCCGTAAGTGTGATGGGATCAGGGTGATAGTGATGCAGTGAGTGTGAGTTGTCAGGTTGATAGTGATGCAGTAAGTGTGAGGGAATCAGGAAGAGAGTGACACAGTGAGTGTGAGGGGGTCTAGGTGATAGTGATGCAGTAAGTGTGAGGGGGTCAGGCAGATAGTGACGCAGTAATTGAGTTGGGAACAGGGTGATAGTGACGTAGTAAGTGTGAGGGGATAGGGAGATAGTGACGCAGTAGGTGTGATGGGATCAGGGAGATAGTGACACAGTAAGTGAGAGGGATCAGGGAGATAGTGAGGCAGTAAGTGTGATGGGGTCAGGTTGATAGAGTCGCGGTGAGTGTGAGGGGTCAGAGAGATAGTTACGCAGTGAGTGTGAGGGGTCATGTTGATAGTGACGCAGTAAGTGTGAGGGGATCTGAGTGATAGTGAAGCAGTAAGTGTGATGGGGTCAGAGTGAAAGTGCCGCAGTAAGTGTGAGCTGGTCAGGGTGATAGTGACGCAGTAAGTTTAAAGGGGTCAGCGACTTAGTGACGCAGTATGTGTGTTGGGGTCAGGGTGATAGTGACGCAGTGAGTCTGAGGGGGGTCAGGGTAATATTGACGCAGTAAGCGTGTTTGGATCAGGGTGATAGTGACGCAGCAAGTGTGAGGGGGTCAGAGTGATAGTGTCGTATTAAGTGTGAGGGGTCAGGAAGATGTTGATGCAGTAAGTGTGATGGGCTCAGGGTGATAGTGACGCAGAAATTGTGAGGGGATCAGGGAGAGATTGACACAGTAAGTGTGATGAGCTCAAGGCGATTCTGATGCAGTAATTGTGATGGTGTCAGGGTGATAGTGATACAGTAAGTGTGAGGGGATCAGAGTGATAGTGACGCAGTAAGTGTGAGGGGTCTGGGTGATAGTGATGCAGTAAGTGTGAGAGGGTCAGGCAGATAGTGACGCAGGAAGTGTGAGGGGATCAGAGTCATAGTGACGCAGTAAGTGTGATGCGGTCAGAGTGAAAGTGCCGCAGTAAGAGTGAGCGGGTTAGGGTGATAGTGACGCAGTAAGTTTAAAGGGGTCAGCGTGATAGTGACGCAGTAAGTGTGATGGGGTCAGGATGAAAGTGACGCAGTAAGTGTGAGGGTGACAGGGTGATACTGACGCAGTAAGTGTGATGGGATCAGGCAGATAGTGACGCAATAAGTGTAATGTGATCAGGGTGACAGTTACGCACTAATTGTGAGGGTTTCGGGAGATAGTGACGCAGTACGTGTGGGGGAATCAGAGAGATTGTGACGCAGTAAGTGTGATGGGGTCAGGGAGATAGAGACGCTGTATATGTGATGGGTTCAGGGAGATAGTGATGCAGTAAGTGTGAGGGGGTCAGCGTGATAGAGAGCCAGAAAGGTTGAGGGGATCAGGGAGATAGTGATGCAGTAAGTGTGAGGGGGTCAGAGTGATAGTGACGCATTAAGTGTGAGAGGATCAGGGTGATAGTGCTGCAGTAAGTGTGATGGGAACAGGGTGATAGTGATGCAGTAAGTGTGATGGAGTCAGTGTGATAGTGACGCAGTAAGTGTGAGGGGATCCGGGTGATAGTGATACTGTAAGTGTGATGGGGTCATGGTGAAAGTGACACAGTAATTGTGATGGGATCAGGGAGATAGTGACGCAGTAAGTGTGATGGGATCAGGGAGATAGTGACGCAGTGAATGTGATGTTGTCAGGGCGATAGAGACGCAGTAAGTGTGAGGGTTTCAGGGAGAAGGTGACGCAGAGGGTGTGTGGGGATCAGGGGATAGTGACGCAGTAAGTGTGATGGGGTAAGGATGATAGTGATGCAGTAAGTGTGAGGGGATCAGGGTGATAGTGACGCAGTAAGTGTGAGGGGAACAGGGGCATAGTGACGCATAAGTGTGAGGGGGTCAGCGTGATAGTGATGCAGTAAGGGTGACGGGATCACGGAGACAGTAATGCAGTGAGTGTGAGGGGATCAGGCTGATAGTGACGCAGTGAGTGTTAGGGGATCAGGATGACAGTGACGCAGTAAGTGTGAGGGTGTCATGGTGATACTGACGCAGTAAGTGTGATGGGATAAGGCAGACAGTGACGCAATAAGTGTGATGTGATCAGGGTGACAGTGACGCACTAATTGTGAGGGGATCAGGGAGATAGTGACGCAGTAAATGTGGGGGAATCAGAGAGATTGTGACGCAGTAAGTGTGATGCGGTCAGGTTGATAGTGACGCAGTAAGTGTGAGGGGAGCAGGGGATAGTGACGCAGTAAGTATTATGGGGTCAGGGTGATAGTGACACAGAAAGTGTGACGGGATCAGGGTGATAGTATGCAGTAAGTGTGATGTGGTCATGGTGAGGGTGACGCAGTAAGTGTGAGGTGGTCAGGGAGAAGGTAACATAGTAATTGTGATGGGATCATGGAGACAGCGATGCAACAAGTGTGATGGTGTAGGGTGATAGTGACGCAGTAAGTGTGAGGGTGTCAGGGTGATAGTGACGCAGTAAGTGTGATGGGATCAGGCAGATAGTGACGCAATAGGTGTGATGTGATCAGGGTGACAGTGACGCACTAATTGTGAGTGGATCAGGGAGATAGTGACGCAGTACGTGTGGGGGAATCAGAGAGATTGTGACGCAGTAAGTGTGATGGGGTCAGGGAGATAGTGACGCAGTAAGTGTGAGGGGATCAGGGGATAGTGACGCAGTAAGTGTGAGGGGGTCAGCGTGATAGAGAGCCAGAAAGTTTGAGGGGATCAGGGAGAAAGTGATTCAGTGCGTGTGAGGGGATCTGAGTGATGGTGACGCATTAAGTTTGAGAGGATCAGGGCGATAGTGCGGCAGTAAGTGTGATGGGGACAGGGTGATGGTGATGCAGTAAGTGTGATGGAGGCAGTGTGATAGTGACGCAGTAAGTGTCATGGGGTCAGGGTGATAGTGATACTGTAAGTGTGAAGGGGTCATGGTGAATGTGACACAGTAATAGTGATGGGATCAGAGAGATAGTGACGCAGTACGTGTGATGGGATCAGGGAGATAGTGACGCAGTAAGTGTGAGGGTGTCAGCGTGATAGAGAGCCAGAAAGTTTGAGGGGATCAGGGAGAAAGTGATTCAGTACGTGTGAGGGGATCAGAGTGATGGTGACGCATTAAGTTTGAGAGGATCAGGGTGATAGTGCTGCAGTAAGTGTGATGGGGACAGGGTGATGGTGATGCAGTAAGTGTGATGGAGGCAGTGTGATAGTGACGCAGTAAGTGTGATAGTGATACTGTAAGTGTGATAGGGTCATGGTGAATGTGACACAGTAATAGTGATGGAATCAGGGAGATAGTGACGCAGTAAGTGTGAGGGGATCAGGGTGATAGTGACGCAGTAAGTGTGAGGGGTCTGGGTGATAGTGATGCAGTAAGTGTGAGAGGGTCAGGCAGATAGTGACGCAGGAAGTGTGAGGGGATCAGAGTCATAGTGACGCAGTAAGTGTGATGCGGTCAGAGTGAAAGTGCCGCAGTAAGTGTGAGCGGGTTAGGGTGATAGTGACGCAGTAAGTTTAAAGGGGTCAGCGTGATAGTGACGCAGTAAGTGTGATGGGGTCAGGATGACAGTGACGCAGTAAGTGTGAGGGTGTCAGGGTGATACTGACGCAGTTAGTGTGATGGGATCAGGCAGATAGTGACACAATAAGTGTAATGTGATCAGGGTGACAGTGACGCACTAATTGTGAGGGTTTCGGGAGATAGTGACGCAGTACGTGTGGGGGAATCAGAGAGATTGTGACGCAGTAAGTGTGATGGGGTCAGGGAGATAGTGACGCAGTAAGTGTGAGGAGAGCAGGGGAGAGTGACGCAGTAAATGTGATGGGATCAGGGTGATAGTGATGCTGTAAGTGTGAGGGGGTCAGCGTGATATAGACCCAGAAAGTTTGAGGCGATCAGGGAGAAAGTGATGCAGTACGTGTGAGGGGGTCAGAGTGATAGTGACGCGTTAAGTGTGAGAGGATCAGAGTAATAGTGCTGCAGTAAGTGTGATGGAGTCAGTGTGATAGTGACGCAGTACGTGTGAGGGGATCAGGGTGATAGTGATACTGTAAGTGTGATGGGGTCATGGTGATAGTGACACGGTAACTGTGATGGGATCAGGGAGATAGTGACGCAGTAAGTGTGATGGGATCAGCGTGATAGTGACGCAGTGAGTGTGATGGGATCAGGGTGATAGTGACGCAGTAATGTGAGGTTGTCAGGGTGATAGTGATGCGGGACGTGTGAGGTATTCAGGGTTGTATTGATGCAGTAAGTGTGAGGTTGTCAGGGTGATAGTGACGCAGTAAGTGTGAGGGAATCAGGGTTGTATTGATGCAGTAAGTGTGAGGGGATCAAGGTGATAGCGACGCAGTAAGTGTGAGGCGATCACGGAGATAATGACGCAGGACGTGTGAGGGGATCAGGGTGATAGTGTCGCTGTAAGTGAGAGGGGACCAGGGAGATAGTGACGCAGAAAGTGTGAAGGGTTCAGGGAGATAGTGACGCAGAACGTGTGATGGTATCAGGGAGATAGTGACGCAGTGAATGTGATGGGGTCAGGGTGATAATGACGCAGTAGGTGTGATGGTGTCTGGGTGATAGTGACGCAGTAAGTGTTAGGGAATCAGGGTGATAGTGGCGCACTAAGTGTGAGGCGATCAGGGAGATAGTGACGCAGTAAATTTGAGGGGAGCAGGGAGATAGTGATGCAGTAAGTGTGAGGGGGTCAGGTGCAGGGAGATAGTGATGCAGTACGTGTGAGGGGGTCAGAGTGATAGTGACGCAGTAAGTGTGAGGGGATCAGGGTGATAGTGATGCAGTAAGGGTGATGGAGTCAGTGTGATAGTCACGCAGCAAGTGTGAGGGGATCAGGGTGATAGTGATGCAGTAAGTATTATGGGATCAGGGTGATAGTGACGCAGAAAGTGTGACGGGATCAGGGTGATAGTATGCAGTAAGTGTGATGGGGTCATGGTGAGGGTGACGCAGTAAGTGTGAGGTGTTCAGGGAGAAGGTAACATAGTAATTGTGATGGGATCATGGAGACAGTGATGCAACAAATGCGATGGTGTAGGGTGGTAGTGACGCAGGAAGTGTGAGGGTATCAGGGTAATAGTGACGCAGTAAATGTGAGGCGATCAGGGAGATAGTGACGCAGTAAGTGTGAGGGTGTCAGGGTGATAGTGACGCAGTAAGTGTGATGGGATCAGGCAGATAGTGACGCAATAAGTGTGATGTGATCAGGGTGACAGTGACGCACTAATTGTGAGTGGATCAGGGAGATAGTGACGCAGTACGTGTGGGGGAATCAGAGAGATTGTGACGCAGTAAGTGTGATGGGGTCAGGGAGATAGAGACGCTGTATATGTGAGGGGTTTAGGGAGATAGTGACGCAGTAAGTATGAGGGGATCAGGTGATAGTGACGCAATAAATGTGATGTGATCAGGGTGATAGTGATGCAGTACGTGTGAGGGGGTCAGCGTGATAGAGAGCCAGAAAGTTTGAGAGGATCAGGGTGATAGTGCTGCAGTAAGTGTGATTGGGACAGGGTGATGGTGATGCAGTAAGTGTCATGGAGTCAGTGTGATAGTGACGCAGTAAGTGTGATGGGGTCAGGATGATAGTGATACTGTAAATGTGATGGGGTCATGGTGAAAGTGACACAGTAATAGTGATGGGATCAGGGAGATAGTGACGCAGTAAGTGTGATGGGATCAGGGAGATAGTGACGCAGTGAATGTGATGGTGTCAGGGCGATAGAGACGCAGTAAGTGTGAGGGGTTCAGGGAGAAGGTGACACCGTAGGTGTGAGGGGATCAGGGGAGAATGACGCAGTAAGTGTGATGGGGTCTGGTTGATAGTGATGCAGTCAGTGTGAGGGGGTCAGCGTGTTTGAGTCGCAGTAAGTTTGAGGGGATCAGGGTGATAGTGACCTGTAAGTGTGAGGGGAACAGGGGCATAGTGACGCAGTAAGTGTGAGGGGGTCAGCGTGAAAGTGATACAGCAAGGGTGACGGGATCACGGAGACAGTAATGCAGTGAGTGTGAGGGGACCAGGCTGATAGTGACGCAGTGAGTGTGAGGGGATCAGGATGACAGTGACGCAGTAAGTGTGAGGGTGTCAGGGTGTTACTGACGCAGTAAGTGTGATGGGATAAGGCAGATAGTGATGCAATAAGTGTGATGTGATCAGGGTGACAGTGACGCACTAATTGTGAGGGGATCAGGGAGATAGTGACGCAGTAAGTGTGGGGGAATCAGAGAGATTGTGTCGCAGTAAGTGTGATGGGGTCAGGGAGATAGTGACGCAGTAAGTGTGAGGGGAGCAGGGGATAGTGACGCAGTAAATGTGATGAACACTCTCTGCTCATTCCTGAAGAAGGGCATGTGCCCGAAACGTCGAATCTTCTGTTCCCTAGATGCTGCCTGACCTGCTGTGCTGTTCCAGCAATAAAGTTTCAGATTTGATCTCCAGCGTCTGCAGACCTCACTTTCTCCTCTGATCAGGGTGATAGTAACGCAGTAAGTGTGAGGGTGTCAGGGTGATAGAGATGCGGGAAGTGTGAGGTGGTCAGTGTGATAGAGACGCAGTAAGTTTGAGGGGATCAGGGAGATAGTGATGCAGTAATTGTGAGGGGGTCAGAGTGATAGTGACGCAGTAAGTGTGAGGGAACCAGGGTTGTATTGATGCAGTAAGTGTGAGTGGATCAAGGTGATAGTGACGCAGTAAGTGTGAGGTGATCACGGAGATAATGACGCAGGACGTGAGAGGGGATCAGGGTGATAGTGTCGCTGTAAGTGTGAGCGGATCAGGGAGATAGTGACGCAGTAAATTTCAGGGAAGAAGGGAGATAGTGATGCAGTAAGTGTGAGTGGGTCAGGTGCAGGGCGATAGTGATGCAGTAAGTGTGAGGGGGTCAGAGTGATAGTGACGCAGTAAGTGTGAGGGGATCAGGGTGATAGTGATGCAGTAAGGGTGATGGAGGCAGTGTGATAGTCACGCAGTAAGTGTGAGGGGATCAGGGTGATAGTGATGCAGTAAGTGTGATGGCGTCATGGTGATAATGACGCAGAAAGTGTGACGGGATCAGGGTGATAGTATGCAGTAAGTGTGATGGCGTCATGGTGAGGGTGACGCAGTAAGTGTGAGGTATTCAGGGAGAAGGTAACATAGTAATTGCGATGGGATC